>NC_057712.1:22156221-22174422 GCF_004010195.1 Chiloscyllium plagiosum | reverse complement strand
TTTCCCTGGAGCGTCGGAGGCTGAGGGGTAACCTTATAGAGGTTTACAAAATTATGAGGGGCATAGATAGGATAAATAGACAAAATCTTTTCCCTGGGGTTGGGGAGTCCAGAACTAGAGGGCATAGGTTTAGGGTGAGAGGGGAAAGATATAAAAGAGACCTAAGGGGTGACTTTTTCACACAGAGGGTGGTACACGTATGGAATGAGCTGCCAGAGAATGTGGTGGAGGTTGGTACAATTGCAACATTTAAGAGGCATTTGGATGGGTATATGAATAGGAAGGGTTTGGAGGGATGTGGACCGGGTACCCATGTACCCGATCAAGCACCAGTAGTCCGTAGTGCTCTGCTCGGATGCTGTCAATTGCCCCGACATGCATGGACTGGTTGGACCGAAGGGTCTGTTTCCATGCTGTACATCTCTATGTCTCTATGACTCTAAGATGGTTCATCTCAAGAAGTCTGTGAACCAGTTCTCAATACACCAACCTATAGAACTGTCCTAGCTATTGTAGTCAAAATTTGGCTTATCAAACTACTAAGTGTAGGCTGCTGCTAGGTATATGATGGCTAAGGTACTTCCTTGCTAATTCCTCATATACCACAAACTCTATTGAGCAAGGACCCTGGTGATTGCAATGCCAGTGATATTTAATTATTGAATTATTGTTAAAGTATTGTGCCTTTGAGTGCCCCACTTGCTGTTAAAATTAGAAGTTAGCTATAAACAGTGCAAAGTCAGATACAGAGGTACATAGAATGTCTGCCCTTGTGAAAAATGTGCACTCAATCCGCTGTGTATTAATGAGTCCAGAGCACCAGACGTTGATATGTCGAACAACTACATCTGTAACTGCTTGAGAATAAACTGAACATATATCTTCTGCAAATTGATGAGCGATCAATGGAACATTCTGACATGTTTTACAGTGTTATGTTTTAGTCTTTTGTCATGTAGGTGAATAGATTCTGGCAAACTATGACTTTTTGGATCCAGTGTCTGCTTTCTTCCTGCTCTTCATGAAGCCAGAATTGATGAGGAATGCTCATCTAATCCTTCACTTATATATATTCATCCTCAATCAATTGTCCAGATTGGAATAGAACACTCCTGTGGTGCGATCTGCAAGTGATTTATGTTGGTTCTGGATTAGTGGTGCTGGAAGAGCACAGCAGTTCAGGCAGCATTTGAGGAGCAGTAAAATCGACGTTTCGGGCAAAAGCCCTTCATCAGGAATAAAGGCAGTGAGCCTGAAACATGGAGAGATAAACAAGAGGAGGGTGGGGTTGGGGAGAAAGTAGCATAGAGTACAATAGGTGAGTGGGGGAGGGGATGAAGGTGGTAGGTCAGGGAGGAGGGTGGAGTGGATAGGTAGGAAAGGAGATAGGCAGGTAGGACAAGTCATGGGGACAGTGCTGAGCTGGAAGTTTGGAACTAGGGTGAGGGGGGGGAAGGGGAAATGAGGAAACTGTTGAAGTCCACACAACGGATACAATAGATGATATTAGTGGATGTGCAGGTAAAACTTTGATGGATGTGGAAAGCTCCTTTGGGGCCTTGGATGGAGGTGAGGGAGGAGGTGTGGGCGCAGGTTTTACAGTTCCTGCGGTGGCAGGGGAATGTGCCAGGATGGGAGGGTGGGTCGTAGGGGGGCGTGGACCTGACCAGGTAGTCACGCAGGGAACGGTCTTTGCGGGAGGCGGAGAGGGGTGGGGAGGGAAATATATCCCTGGTGGTGGGGTCTGTTTGGAGGTGGCGGAAATGTCGGCGGATGATTTGGTTTATGCGAAGGTTGGTAGGGTGGAAGGTGGGCACCAGGGGCGTTCTGTCCTTGTTGTGGTTGGAGGGGTTGGGTCTGAGGGCGGGGGTGCGGGATGTGGATGAGATGCGTTGGAGGGCATCTTTAACCACGTGGGAAGGGAAATTGCGGTCTCTAAAGTAGGAGGCCATCTGGTGTGTTCTATGGTGGAACCGCTCCTGGGAGCAGATACGGCGGAGGCAGGGGAATTGGGAATACGGGATGGCATTTTTGCACGAGATATGGTGGGAAGAGGTGTAATCCAGGTAGCTGTGGGAGTCGGTGGGTTTGTAGAAAATGTCAGTGTCAAGTCGGTCGTCACTAATGGAGATGGAGAGGTCCAGGAAGGGGAGGGAGGTGTCAGAGATGGTCCAGGTAAATTTAAGGTCAGGGTGGAATGTGTTGGTGAAGTTGATGAATTGCTCAACCTCCTCGTGGGAGCACGAGGTGGCGTCAATGCAGTCATTAATGTAGTGGAGGAAGAGGTGGGGAGTGGTGCAAGTGTAATACGGAAGGTCGACTGTTCTTTGTAGCCAACAAAGAGACAGGCATAGCTGGGGTCCATACATGTGCCCATGGCTACCCCTTTGATCTGGAGGAAGTGGGAGGATTCGAAGGAGAAATTGTTAAGGGTGAGGACCGGTTCGCCCAAACGAATGAGAGTGTCGGTGGAAGGGTACTGTTGGGGATGTCAGGAGAGGAAAAAACGGAGGGCTTGGAGGCCCTGGTCATGGCGGATGGAGATGTGGAGGGATTGGATATCCATGGTGAAGATGAGGCATTGGGGACCGGGGAAACGGACGTCTTGGAGGAGGTGGTTGGTGTGACTACTGAGAATTATGGGTAGCAGACAGTGTGACTGGGGGCAATCCACAAGCTGATATGAATACATTCATGGTGGAATCTTAACCCTAAATTTTTCATAGCAATTTGCAAGTAGGATGTATGCCTTATCTTCAGCTAATAACCATAACTATTCCATTCAGCCATTAAAAAGACATTTATTTCACAAACGTACCTTTCTCTTTATGCTGTTTACTAAAGTTGATTAGATTTAATGGATTATCAATTGTGAAATTATCATTTATCATGACCAGAACCTTATATTAAATACTTAATTATTCATTGCTAATATGTGTCATGGTGAAATATAATTTGCTGTAATTCAGAAGACATCAGATGTAGCTTTTTTTCTTTGAGGTTAATGTATAAGCCCTTAGTGCTATTAATGTTTCTAAATATGGCGCCTCATTTGTCAGAATTTCTTTTGAGAACTGAAACACAGAAAGCAACACAATCTTTGCAGGTGTCTGCAGAGGTCAATGACGCTCATTAGCATTTACCTGGTCTTTAAAACGTTTAAAGGCAATATCAAAAGTCATCAATGCAAATTGCCAAAATACACCTTTGTGTGAATAAATTCTTAGATTGAGACTGAATTTGTGCATTAACAGTGCTGTCCTTATTAGCTAAATAGTGTCATTTATGAGCAATACATGTATCTGATTTTAATCAAAACACTTGAGAGCTGATTTTAAGCCTGCATACCTAGTGGAATCCAGAATAGCAGCAATTAAAATCAGAGTAGAGGGTTATCTATCAGATCCCATGAAAATTGTAGCACAGATGGATTTTGGGGACCTCGTGCATAAATCACCAAAAACTAGAGTACGTGTTCAGCAGGTAGTAAGGAAGATAAATGAAAATGTATTTTTTTCTTTTATTCTTATATTCCCTTCCCTTTGGAATAAAGGAAACTTGCTAAAACTGTAGCCAGAACTGATCTAGAATACTGTGAACTCCCTTTACCTAATGATGGATATACTGGCATTGGATGCAGACCAGACAAGGCTCAGCAGGTTGATTCTTATGAGGAAAGGTTCAGTATTTTAGGCCTGTTCCCATTAGAGTTTGGAAGAATGAGAGGCAATCTTATTAAAACACACAAAATTCTTCAGCGATTTGACAGTGTAGATGTGAACTGGTTGTTTCTCCTTGTGAGACAATCTGGGACTAGGGGGGTAATCTCAGGGCAAGGAGTCTTTTTAAGCATTTGAGATGGAGATGAGGAGGAATTTCTTCTCTGAGTGAATTCTTTTCCTACAGGGTTGTCAAGGCTGAGTTGTTAATTTTATAGAAGGCGGAGATAGACAGGCTTCTAATCAATAAGGGAATCAAGGGTTATGGGGAAATGGCAGGAAAGTGCATTTGAGCATAATCAAATCAGCCATGACCTCATTGAATGGTGGAGCAGAATTAATGGGCCAAATGATCTACTTCTGCTCCTATGTCTCATGGTCTCCTCCCACTATCTTCTTGTGGGATCAAATTTTAATCTGTGCATGGGAAACCAGTTGGAAGACAACAAAGTCTTGGTTTCAACTGCAATTTGGCTTCTGATGATTGTTCATGAATTTCATTCCAGAAAATGACCAAACAAATGAAGCTATTTTGATGTCTTTTGAGTCCTTGAGAGGAGAAGCAAAGTGCTCGGTCCAAAAGTTGCTAAGGTAGAATGGAAGAAATCTCAGAAGTGAAACATTGAGGTGAATGGAAGGCCAGTGCAGAAGTGCCAGAGTGGAACTAATGCCAAAACAATTGGAGGCTGTTGGCCATTCATTTGGCACATTTGATCCCCTGACTGCTGGCTGTTTAAGTGAGATTGGCCCACTACATGTTGGTCATGAATATCAATGGCTTTTTTGTTCTCCACTCTCCCTGTCTTTATGGACCAGCTAGATGGCATGCCTGTAAAGAATTGGAGAAGGGTGACTGTTATTGCGAGCTTTGGCTCTACCAGTTCACTTCCAATTGTTAGCAGTTATACATGTGACTTTGTGCTGCACAACTTTGCACTTGGTTCTGTTCTGAGCTAGATGCTGTGATGCCAGTTCTTTATGATCATTGCCAGGTGAGACATTCTGAAGCCTCCGGGTATACAGTTGGTAAGCCAGAAGAATCATGAGAAATAGGAACAGTCAGGTCATTCAGCCCCTTAATCTACTCCACCATTGAACAGGATCAAGGCTGATCCGATATTTCTCACATCTACTTACCTATCTTTTCCTTGTAACCCTTGATTCTTCTATCTCAGCTTTAAATGTACATAAGGACTTGTCCTCCATAGCTCACTTTGGCAAGAAATTCCAAAGACTTTCAAGTATCTGAGAGAAGAGATTCCTCCTCATCTCAGTCTTAACTTGGTACGCCTTTATCCTGAGACAATGCCCTCTGATCCTAGATTCTCCCATGAGGGGTAACATCCTTTCAGTTTTTACTCTGTTAAGTCCCTTAAGAATCCTATTTGTTCCATTGAGATCATCTCTTATCATTCTACACTTGAGTGAGTAGAGTCCCAACCTTTTTAGCCTTTGCTCAAAGACAATTCCTTCACACTAGGGATCTTCCTAGTGAACGGTGGCACAGTGGTTAGCACTGCTGCCTCACAGCGCTAGAGACCCGGGTTCAATTCCCGCTTCAGGCGACTGTCTGTGTGGAGTTTGCACATTGTCCCCGTGTCTGCATGGGTTTTCTCCGGGTGCTCTGGTTTCCTCCCACAGTCCAAAAATGTGCAGGTTAGGTGAATTGGCCATGCTAAATTGCCCGTAGTGTTAGAAGAAAGGGTAAATGTCGGGGAATGAGTCTGGGTGGGTTGCGCTTCGGCGGGTCGGTGTGGACTTGTTGGGCCTAAGGACCTGTTTCCACACTGTAAGTAATCTAATCTAATCTGAATCTTGTCTGAACTGCCTCCAATTGAATGATATCTTTCCTTCAATAAATGGTCCCAAACTGCTCTCAGTACTCCAGGTGTGTCCTCACCAGCACCTTGTACACTTGCTGTAAGACTTCTCCACTCTTCTACTTCAACCAGTTTGAAATACAGGCCAATGGTCCATCAAGTCCACACTGACTCTCTGAAGAGCATCCCAGCCAGACCCAATTCCTTACCCTAACCCTGTAACCCCACACCTACACAGGTGAATCCACCTAACTTACACATTCCTGAACACTGTGGGCAATTTAGCATGGCCAATCCACCTAACCTGCACACCTTTCGACTGTGGGAGGAAACCTATGTAGACACAGGGAGAATGGCTAACTCCACACAAAGTAAAAATCACACAACACCAGGTTATAGTCCATCCGGTTTAAGTGGAAGCACTAATTTTCGGAGTGCCGCTCCTTCATCAGGTGGTTCATCAGGTCATCACAACTACCTGATGAAGGAGCAGTGCTCCGAAAGCTAGTGCTTCCACTTAAACCTGTTGGACTATAACCTGGTGTTGTGTGATTTTTAACTTTGTGCGCCCCAGTCCAACACCAGCATCTCCAAGTCTTAACTCCACACACACAGTTGTCCCAACTGGAATCAAACCTGGGTCCCTGGCTCTCTGAGGCACTTTGCCACTTGGTATGCTAGCTTTCAGGTTTCATGTACATGTGCTCCCGAGTTCCTTTGTGTTGCAGCTTTTTGTAATTTTTTCCATTTAAATAATATTCTCTTGCTTTGCTTTCCAAAATGAACAACCTCATAGTTTCCCAGGCTATATTCAATTTTCAAACTTTTTGATCAACTATGTAACCTTTCAATATATTTCTGTGAACTTTTGTATCCCACCTGCAACCTGCCTTTCCACCTACTTTTGTGTTGTTTGCAAATTTGGCTGCAGTACATTTACTTCCTCCAAGTAATTAATATGTATAGTAAACAGTTGTGATCCCAGCACTGATCCCTGGGGAATCCCACTAGTTACAGGTCACCATGCTGAAAAAGAACCCCTTATCCCCACTTGCTGTTTCCTACGCAAGATCCAATTCTCTATCCATGCCAATATACTGCCTCCAATACCATGGGCTCTTATGTTATGACTTTACCTTTTGTGAGGTATTTGTTGAACATGTTCTGGAAGTCCAAATACAACCCATCTAATGCCAGACCCATGGGTCCAATAGTTTACCAACCACCATGGTCCATAGAGCACTCGATCGCATAAGTACAGTACTGTATTGAACATTCACTAAATCAGCCCTTTATTTTCCAGAAGAAGGTCAACCTATTATTAGATACTTCTGCTGAAAAAAACATTTCCACATATCCATTACATTGCAGGGAATGAACGATTAAAGGGATATTTTTCTGAGTCTGACCATTGGTGCATTGAATTGTACCATCTTGACAAAAATTGAAAAGTTCGACATATTATAATTTGTTCAAAAATCAGAGGGCATACTTTTAAAATGTTTGGCAAAAGAAGCAAATATAAGGTGGTTTGGGTCTGGAATGCACTACTTAGAGTCATAGAGTCATAGAGATGTACAGCATGGAAACAGACCCTTCAGTCCAACTTGTACATGCCAATCAGATATCCCAACCCAATCTAGTCCCACCTGCCAGCATCTGGCCCATATCCCTCCAAATCCTTCCTATTCATATACCCATCCAAATGTCTCTTAAATGTTGCAATTGTACCAGCCTCCACCACTTCCTCTGGCAGTTCATTCCATACACGTACCACCCTCAGTGTGAAAAGGTTGCCCCTTAGGTCTCTTTTCTATCTTTCCCCTCTCACCATAAACCTATGCCGTCTAGTTCTGGACTCCCCGAACCCAGGGAAAAGACTTTGCCTATTTACCCTATCCATGCCCTTCATAATTTTGTAAACCTCTCTATGGTCACTTGGTCATCTTCGTAACTGGGAAAAGCATTTTTATTTTGTGTTGTGACCTATGGAGTAGTGGGACTAGAGCGATAATGTATTTCTTCAGGTTTAGTCGTAGCAATGTTAGTGCACAAGTCACAACAACAACATCCTTTCTTAATAGTTACTTCATGTTTTCTCTCTGTTTCTTATTATAGCTTCATCCACTGGTGCTGTTTTGTGTGGTAGCTTTAAAAAGAAATTGCATAAATCGGTCTTCAAAACAAAACAACATTAAACAAAATGGCCAAGCCAATCTGAACATTGTTCACTATGCATCATGCAGATTGATAAGTTGACCAAAGAGGAGGTGGAGGTATTTTAATAACATCTCTGCCATTGGACAAGTAATTCAGAACCTTTTGTAAATATTCTGGTAACAGGGATTTGAATCTCACCATGACAGATGATGAAATTTGAATTCAATAAAAATCTAGTCTAATGAGGACCATGTGGCCACCTGGTTCACTAATGTCCTTTAGGGTAGGAAATCTGCCATCCTGGTCAGCCTCGCAAAGACCTTGCAGAAACCCCAGAGCTATTTTTGAAGACCCCTTATACAGAAGATAAACTGTATTTATGTAATTCCTTTTTAATATGTTTGTAACTCAAAATGGCATCAGACTGTGGTGAGAAAATATTTTTCACTGAATCTTTCTCGATATATGTGACAATAAATAAATAAATCTGCAGCTCTGAACGAAATGTGACTCCAGACTGACAGCAATGCAGTTGACTGTTAACTGCCCTCTAGTCAATTAGGCACAGGCAATAAAAGTTGACCGAGCCAGCAATGCCCATACTCCCAAGAACAAATAAAAAACGTTCTAACCTGGAAAAAGCTTAATAGCTGCAGTCACTCTCATTGCTGCTGGCAACACTGCCTACGCTGCCTTCTGCTGATGGCAAAAGCACCAAACTTTAAATGGTTCATGTTGTGGTGGGTAATGAGGAGCAATCCCTTATGCTGCTGAATGGGAGTCCAGCTCTGTGAGGTTAAATACGTTAGTTGACTGAAATAAATGTCACTATTGTGTGAAACCAGCATGATATGTTGATGCCCATCACAACCTGCCTGACCTGTGTGTGTCGAGCAAATGTTCACTGTACACATGCTAATGCTTGTACCAATACAGCCTCTGATCCCCACATATGCACAAGTATCATTGATAGTATTGAACAGCTCCATGAGCACTTAGCTCAAAAATGGATAAGAACGAGCCTACTTTCTAGTCTGATCTATTTTGGCAAGCACACATGTTGTTTTCATCTTCCTGAATGAAATGTGATCTCTACAAAGAATTGATTGTCGCAGTTGTGGTATCAAAATTGAGACTTTTCAAATTGAAGATTTCAAATCAGATGTTTATGAGTTTTGAAGCCCTGTAAATGAATTTTGCAAGACATGTGGGCTGCTCAGAGCCCAATGGACATTGCAAATGTTATATAATGCCACTTTGGAAGCTGGTCATTTGCTTGAATCTCTTAAATTTGTAATTTCCTTGATTCATCCAAAAATTGGCACCTTGCCAAAAATGCCTCCTGCTGACTCGTATCTTTAATTAGTAGAATGTAATCTGGAGGGACCCATTTTCTATCATTTTCTTTGATGCATGAACTGACTCGATAAATCATGAGTGCCAAAGATGGGATATAAATCATTCAATTGCAGGACTACATCGGTTATCAGTGAGTAATGGTCAATTCACAAAGTAATGAAAACTCATACAAAACGGGCATCTGCAGGTTTATCTAAGTCAAACAGTGGACTGGGCTTTTAAATACTTGCTCAATACTTATTCTTAAAAAAAGATTACATCTTAAAAAATTTTAATGCAAAAACAAGTTGCCAATCTCAATGGCTGTTACTATTGTGTTCAGAAGTGGGTCATGGAAATAAAATATAGGGTAGAATCTTCTAGCCTCTGACTGACTTGGGCAATGGTGAAGAAGTTGGGAACTTGAGAGCCAATGAGGATCTTCCTGATGTTAAGAGCAAATAAGGCCCATTTTATAATCAAATGTTAAATGGTAAGTTAGGATTCTTCTTGTGAGTGGTGTAAGACCTATTAACATGCATTAGCATATGTTAACATCTCATTATTACCTAATCTCAACTCATTAGTACCTAATCTTGGCTCATTAGTATGAAATTTCCCATTCTCTTACTTGCAAATAGAAATTAGATGCCAAACATTCCTGACCTGAAAGTCAAAACGGTTACTGAGCAACTGCACCTCACCATGTGCTCCTTTGGACATCCATCTTGGACACCAGGCACCACATCCCAGGGCAGTGGTCAGGAGTATCCATCCAGATTGGTCAAGGAAATAGGCCACACTCAGTCCAGGATTCTGTCCACGAAAAGTCAAGGGGATTGATCACATTGCTATGTTAGGGAAACTGGAAATTACAGGCAGCACGCTAGGATGCTGAATGGCCAATAATTGTGAAGAAGGCCAACTCAGTACATGATGGGAGAGTTGATGGAGCATTGAAGCGATGGTGTAATGCAAGAAGAAGGGAGTCATCGACAGTTAGCAGCACTCTGGCTTCCATGGAGGGACATAGGACTTCAGGTGCACTGAAGATGGCTAGGTTCTGTACATTTGATCTTGTAGTTCACACACAGGGGTGACGTTGAAAAGTGAACATATTAACAAATATGACCATGTATTTACAATGAACTGTCACCTGTTCCACCTCTGTTCTCCCAGAAGGTGGTCTTTCTTTCCCTTTCATTGTGTCTCAGAGCAGTCCCTGGGTCTGTAGTTGTGGTGGAGGGAGTCTGCCTGCGGTGGAGCTGAAAGGCTTAGAGTTTTGGTTGGGAGAGTGCAGGGGACATTTGTGGCTAGAGAGCCAAGACCTGAAGAGTGTGCTCTGCCAGAGACAGGCTCACCCTCATTGGCTTGACCTCCCACAGGGCTGTGGGTCGAAGAAAGGGTAGGAATGGTAGGCCCAGCCACTTGTGGGGTGTCCCAAAAGGAGACCTCTGGGGTTGCCTATGTATGGTTCCTTCTCTGGCTGGTTATCTACTGATGCAGCCTTTCCCCCTTGTGAGAAAGGGAACACCCCTGGAGTGAGATCAGGGTCACTCATAACCCTGCTGCCTTGCAATTGTTATTGAATGTCAGTAGCTAGGAATGCAGTGTATATTCATCAGACTCTGAGTGTTTGACTGGACTCTACAGGGCAGCTGCCAAACTGTCCATGGGGGCAGCCAAACTCTTGCATGCCTAAGGCAACAGGGTCCCAATAGAATTGATGCAGTTCAACCAGGTTTGTGTCCATCTGGTTTAATTTCTTTATGGAGACTTTGTGGCAATTGATACAACTGAGTAACTTGCTATGCCAGTTTGTGCAGTGCCCTGATAAACATGCCTGCTTCTCATGTGTCTGCTTGTGCATTTGGATGAAGATCTTAATGGCTGACACCACGGTGTTCTCTCCTGTCTGGGGTTAAGCAGGTGCCTAGTTGCTGACAATTCTCCAAGTGCCAGTGTCCTGGGGCATTGTTTCTTCAAAATAATAATCTACTGATGACCATGACACCATTGAGGATTGTTAGAAAAACCCATCTGGTTCACTAATGTCCTTCACTTAAGGAAATCTGCCATCCTTACCTGGTCTGGCCTAATGTGACTCCAGATCTACAGCAATGTGATTGACTCTCAACTGCTCTTTCAAATGGCCTAGCAAGCTACTCAGTTGTATCAATTACCACAAAGTCTCCATAAAGAAATTAAACCAGATCGACCATCTGGTATAGATAGACATCAGAAAAGGCAACAGCAAAACTGTCTAGTCAACCCTGAAAAATTATCCTCACTAATATCTGGGGCTTGTGCCAAAATTGGGAAAGCTGTTTCACAAGCTAGTTAAACAACAGCCTGACATTGTCATACTCATGAAAACATACCTGACAAGATAATGTCTCAGATATTACCATCACCAGTCCTGGATATGCCCTGTCCCAGCAGGAGTGATGACACAGTCGGAAGGGAGTTGTGCCCTGTTAGTCCTCAACATTGACTCTGGACCCCATGAAGTCTCAGATTAAACATGGACAAGGAACCATCCTGCTGATTACCACATACTGTCCTCTTTCAGCTGATGAATCAGTTGAAGAATATTTGGAGGGAGCACTGAGGGCAGCAAGGGTGCAAAATCTGCTCTAAGTAGGGGATTTCAATGCCCACCTCAAAAAATGGCTCAGCCATCAGCACTACTGACTGAGTTGGTCAGGTCTTAAAGGACATAAGACCTGGATTGCGGTCTGTGGAAAGTGGTAAAGCAGCCAAAAAGAGGGAAAAACATACTTGACCTCATCATTACCAATTTGCCAGCTGCAGATGCATCTGTCCATGACAGTATCGGTAAGTGTGACTACAGCACAATCCTTATGGAGATGAAGTTCTGTCTTCACATTGAGAATACCTTTCATTATATTGTGTGGCACTATCACCATGCTCATGAGACAAAGAACAGCTTTAGCAACAGAAGACTTGGTATCCATGAGGCACTGTGGGCCATCAACAACAGCAGAATTGTACTCCAGTTTAGTCTAAAAAGCCTTTCCAAATCAGTGGAAATGGAGTTTAGGGAAGGGTGATATGGTGGGCAGCTGCTGCTTAAATAACATAAGCTCATTTAAGAATTCTGAGTAAGCCAGACTCAATATTTTCTCTGATCAGAGTTCCATAAGGTGACCTAAAGCAGGAATGAGCTCTCTCACATGCGTACTTAAAGTGAACAAAGTCAGGAGTGGCTTCAACTGATGAAGGAACACAGTTCTGAAAGCTTGTGATTTCAAATAAACCTGTTGGGCCTGGTGTCATGTGACTTTTGACTTTGTCCACCCCAGTGCAACACTGGCACCTCCACATCACACTTAAAGTGTTAAAGGTTGTTTTTGGAGAGTAGCAGAGATGCCTGAAAATGGCCTGACCTATTTCAATCTGGATGGTTTTCAGATTCCTGTACACTGGGATGCAACAGCATCCAATTTCTGCCTCACAATGAAGGTAGCAATTCTGTGAGGCATTTAGATAAGCTGCTGCTCTTCCAATTTTTAGCTATTTAAAGATAATGATGTTTTATATCTGTGGGTACATTCTGAAATGCTTTAAAAAAAAGAAAGGATATGAAGTTAAATGTGGAACTGCTTTTGTTTGAGATTTAATTCAGTATGAAAAAAGCAATGCTTCAGTTCAAAATTATACATGGGATGTAACATTTTTAACATTATGAATAAATTAATTTGCCTGACGTTCTTGTGGACCCAAAGTGCAATAATG
Organism: Chiloscyllium plagiosum; assembly: GCF_004010195.1. Classification (NCBI taxonomy): domain Eukaryota; kingdom Metazoa; phylum Chordata; class Chondrichthyes; order Orectolobiformes; family Hemiscylliidae; genus Chiloscyllium; species Chiloscyllium plagiosum. The sequence continues at coordinate 22,161,626 of NC_057712.1, read as the reverse complement.
ACAAAGTGACTACCTTCCACATGTTATAGCATGCCATACACACACATAGTCCAATTCTGGATGAAGACGATTGAAGAGGTTTTAATACCAATTAGCTTTTGTGTTGAAGTAGAGATTACAAAATGCATTTCTTGATCAACTGTGATAATCGATGACCACAGTGCTGCAGATTTGTCACAAAGCAGCAATGGATCAGGGACCCTCAGAGTTACTAGACTCTTTGTTACTGAGATATATCCTGAGCAAAATGATATAGGAGTGTGTTGTTACCTTCCATACCTTTGAATGGTGAAGATTGTTTTGACCTGCAGCTACTAAATGGCTAAACTTACTTTGCTAATCCAGATGATTGTAAGCAAGTGTGGCTTGGAGCACATTAGGAAAATGTACTCATTAGTTTAGGAAAATGTACTCATTAGTGTTTTGTTTTGGGTATCAAAATTAAAGTAAAGTACTCAACTGGAGGGACAGTTATTCAGTTGCATGGTGAAGAATGAAGAAAAAGAAGAGACATGTTCTTTTATGTTCACTTGAAGTCAGAGATTTTTGCAAGATGATGCAAAAAGTTTAACAAAACATTAAAAAGACAATCAATACCATATAAAATCAGGAATACACAATGAACGAAATTATTAGAAATTTTTAAAAGGTAATAAACTGATCTTTGGCAAAGAATTCTGCTGTGACCTCTGGAGGAATCCAATAGAACCACTTGGTAAATAGCTACAATTTCACTTTTCACTGTATCATCCTAGATACTGTACATGTGAAAATAAAATCATTAATTCATTCATTTAAAAAAATCATTGATTCAAAAGCACTTATTCTTACAATCTGATTTCTTCACCTGATTTGAATGTGGGGTGAGGGAGGGGTGGGTCATGCAAAAGAAGTATCCTCTGAAGGAAATTTTTCAAAAAAAATCTAATATCAGACTCCATAAACAAAGGTCAGCGAACATTATTTCCAATGTGTACTCCAGTCAAACCCTCAGTAGCAATGTGGTAGTTAGATTCTGCAGGTACAGAAAAGCTAAGCTTTCCACCAAGATACACGTGGAGTGGTACTGGTGCCCAGAAACCTGTTGCAAATAAAATGTGCTCTCCTTAATCCTGTATACCCCAGTGGAGTCAATGCTGGAGGGATGCTTGCAGGCACAATCCTAGTGTTCTTTGAATCTGTCTGTATGGAAGAAGATGGTATCAGCAATAACATTAGCAAATTTGCTGAATGATAGAAAGCTGGGTGGCAGGGTGAAATGTGATGAGGATGTTAGGAGATTACAGGGTGACCTGGACAAGTTAGGTGAGTGGGCAGATGCATGGCAGATGCAGTTTAATGTGGATAAATGTATGGTTATCCACTTTGGTGGCAAGAACAGGAAGGCAGATTACTACCTCAATGGAATCAATTTAGGTAAAGGGGCAGTACAGAGAGATCTGGGTGTTCTTGTACACCAGTCAAGCAAGCATGCAGGTACAGCAGGTAGTGAAGAAGGCTAATAGCATGCTGGCCTTCATAACAAGAGGAATTGAGTATAGAAGCAAAGAGGTGCTTCTGCAGCTGTACAGGGCCCTGGTGAGACCACATCTGGAGTACTATGTGCAGTTCTGGTCTCCAAATTTGAGGAAAGACATTCTGGCTATTGAGGGAGTGAAACGTAGGTTCACGAGGATTCATTTAAGAAGGAGTTGGATAGAGCTCTCAAAGATAGTGGAATCAAGGGTTATGGAGATAAGGCAGGAAGAGGATACTGATTAGGAATGATTAGCCATGACCATATTGAATGGCGATGCAGGCTCAAAGGGCTGAATGGCCTACTCCTGCACATATTGTCTATTGTCTAAGATTGGAAAGAAACACACCCACAAAAATAGGAGCTAATCAAGGAGCAAAAGAAGGAAAGAAAGAACTCAAAGCAATCATGATGATTATAGGAAAAAGTTTTGGGAAAATTATTGGAACTAAATGCTGTCAAGATGGTGAATGTGACATCCTCCATTACAATTGTAGAGATAGTGGATGCTTTTGTTGTGGTAATTAATTATGCCTGATATTTTGGAAAAGGTCCCAGTGGAATAGAACATGGCAATGTGACAAAATCACAACGGACACACAGGACGAACTAGTGCAGTGAGTAACATAGACAATAGGTGCCAGCTCCATAGGGCAAGGAGATCTCACCAGACACAGGTAGAGTCCAGCTATTATAAAAAAAGAAGCTTCAATTGAACACAGCATCACGTGGCAGAAAGATGCTTAACCATTATGTTGCTGCAGAACCAGGCAGATTCCACATCTTTTAATGGAGCAAGTTAAGAAGCAACTTGCTGAGAGTTTAGATAAATTATTCAAAAGTATAATGTTCATTAAGCTTGCCATAGATAGTGGATTCTGGGTGAGCAGTCAAGATTTATTCGCACATTCATCATTATATTTGGAAGGTTTTGCTTCAACAAACTCCCATTTGGGATTGCCTCAGCCCCAGGGATTTTTCAACATGCTACATTCAGCATTTTGCAATGCTTTTAAGGAGTCATGATACCCACCAAAACAGCTGAAGAGCAGGATAAAGAAGTTCATGCAGTCTTAAAGTGCTCACAGAATGACAAATATGAATTCCCCAAAGAAATCTGTTTGCTTCTTGGGATGCATTGTGAACCATATTTGGATAAAGGCAGCTCCTAGAATAATCCAATGCCATTAGGGAGTTTCGCATTCTTAAGCCATTTTATGACATACAAATAGTTTTGGGGATTGTAAGCTAGTTGGCCAAATTTTCACCTTTATTGCTGGCTAGTAGAAATCTTTAAGATCTATATGGAAGAGGATACAAGGATGGTGTTGGAACCTACATCAGAAGGATGTCTTTCAGACAATCAAAGACACCTTGATGTTCTAGCCCACAACAGTCCATCCCTTCTCATCAATATATCTGTTGCTGTTTCAGCTTCAGGCTTAGGAGTATGCAATGCACTTTCAGTCAAAAACAGACTGGTATTGTGGACCAGTTTACAGCATGGGCCTTGTCAGTCATAGAAACGTGGTGTCCTGTGATTCAGATGGGCACTGATTTGGTTACATGTACTTGTGAGAGATTTTCAGAATACGTTCTTAGTCTGAAGTTGATCATGAAGATTTCGACTCTGACTCATGAGGTTCTCCAATGAAGCAACATGCCTAGAGGAAAATCTGCAGACAATGGTGGATCTGCTCCTTAGAACGACAATTGACAGCCTTACCAGGCATGATTATTGAGTTTGTTTATGAAATTGAGTCAGATACTCAGTCAGTGGTGACACAGTGGCTAGCAAGCTGAAACTGGTTTAACCAAATGGATCACAAACAGAAGAGGACCAAAGGTTTGTCAGTGTGGTATTGCAAGTTTGCTGAACCAAATGCACTGTGCATTGATAACATAGACATATTTCGATTGCTGATAAACTCTTGCGACCATAGATGACTTAGTGTTAGATGAGAAAAGCTGATTTTTGCAAATTACTGCAAGAATAAATGCTCGACAAGAAATACCTGAAACACGTGGGGATCGCTAAATGCAGGGTCAGAGCTAGGTCAGTGCTGTGGGGGTCAGGGATCTTCAAAGAGGTCGAAGATCTCATATCCGACTGTAAAATTGTGCTATAAACAGTCCAGAGTAACAAGAACTGCTGATCACTAATACTAGGGTGCAAGAACACAGCTATTCATTTTTGACAGGAAGTTCTACCTTATTGCATCAACATTTTTTTTTCACAGTGGATAGAGGTTAGATATGGTTAGTAGGATCTTACGGTAAATATTTCAGACAGTTCTGGAAGTGAAAATGTCATAGGTTTGCTGAGATGCCTTTATCTGAACAGGGAAGCATTGGGTCCAAGCAGTCAAGTCACTTTTGAAGAAAAATGCTTCCCTCTTTATAGCAGAACCTTGGTTATCCGAACATCAATTATCCGAATTTCAGATTATCCGAACAAGATCTCAAGATCCCATAAAAACGTTATTCATTATCCGAAAAATCAGTTATCCAAACAACCAGTTATCCGAACAAAATACTTCCTGCCTGTCTCATTCAGATAATCAAGGTTGTTCTATATAGCACTGCAAAATAACCCGTCCACCATACTGCAGTGTGGTCTGTCATTATTGAAGGTGCCGATGAACAGAAAGCTGAACACTCAGCTTGTCAACCCATTAAAATCTTGATACATATTTATGCCAACAGCACAATCAAGATGTGCGTAAGAAGTTGCAATCCCATCATGCACAGCAGGTCAAACACTAAAATTGATGTTACAGTGAGATAGTTGGCACTTTGGTTCTTGGGATCTTAAAGAAAAGGCATGGTAAACCAAGGAGCTGTAGACCAGCCATGATCTGATGTTATTTGAATAACAGCACGAGTCATATGAAAGAACTGTGGGACCTTCATCTCATTACAGATTTGTCACCCACCTCTGCTTGAAAGAGATTAACCCAGTGAGGTACATCAGAAGGAAAGGGACAGGTCACACTATCAGGAACAGAAACAAAGTCAACAGTCTTCCAAACAGAGATCGACCAATCATCCAAATCCAAAGAGAATGCACTTTGGGGAAATAGAGAAATGTCCAGACCATATGAATTTATAAAATCAAAGACTTGGAGGGATGCGAGTGGTTGAGGAATCTGAGTCACGTAAATGTAATGATGTACACAAATATACAATGTTGGTAATGAGAAAAATAAAGAGTTAATATGAAGGAATGCCTTACGTAGCATCTGCTATAGTGATGGTATATGGTGGGAGAACAGCTTAGGATGTCAAAGGAGTAAGACTTACATCCAGCTCTTTCTCACACTCTGTAATAATGTCAATCATTTCATTGTAACTTTAACTTAGTTGTTCACATGCAAATAATTACATCTTGTTTAAGACAAAAGGGTCTCCTCACTAAATGAGCAAGTGGTTTTCTCTACCACTTCCCGACCAAATAGACGATGGTGGCAGCAAATTTAGCTCATAGTGAGAAATAGTGAAGCTGTCTCATTAACCAGGCTGAAGATTGTTCATTTAACAAAGACAATGAAAGTTTGGATGACCTCAAGTTTACAAAGAGGCCTCGAAGAGTAATATTAAGGAGAAAAGGGTAACTGGGGAGAGAATAGGGCCCCTCAAAGATCAGCAAGGCAGCCTTTGTGTAGAGTCACAGAAAATGGGGGAGATACTAAATGCATATGGATATGGAAGATATAGACTGTAGGGAAATAGATGGTGACATCTTGCAAAATGTCCAGATTACAGAGGAGGAAGTGCTGGATGTCTTGAAACGGTTAAAGGTGGATAAATCCCCAGGACCTGATCAGGTGTACCCAAGAACTCTGTGGGAAGCTAGAGAAGTGATTGCTGGGCCTCTTGCTGAGATAGT
>NC_057712.1:22144099-22155829 GCF_004010195.1 Chiloscyllium plagiosum | reverse complement strand
GTGGACAGCGAAGAGGGTTACCTCGGATTACAACAGATAAAAGCGAGGTGCTGCATTTTGGGAAAGCAAATCTTAGCAGGACTGATACACTTAATGGTAAGGTTCTCGGGAGTGTTGTTTAACAAAGAGACCTTGGAGTGCAGGTTCATAGCTCCTTGAAAGTGGAGTCGCAGGTAGATAGGATAGTGAAGAAGGCGTTTGGTATGCTTTCCTTTATTGGTCAGAGTATTGAGTACAGGAGTTGGGAGGTCATGTTGCGGCTGTACAGGACATTGGTTAGGCCACTGTTGGAATATTGCGTGTAATTCTGGTCTCCTTCCTATTGGAAAGATGTTGTGAAACTTGAAAGGGTTCAGAAAAGATTTACAAGGATGTTGCCAAGGTTGGAGGATTTGAGCTATAGGGGGAGGCTGAACAGGCTGGGAGTGTCGGAGGCTGAGGGGTGACCTTATAGAGGTTTACAAAATTATGAGGGGCATGGATAGGATAAATAGACAAAGTCTTTTTCCTGGGAACGGGGAGTCCAGAACTAGAGGGCATAGGTTTAGGATGAGAGGGGAAAGATATAAAAGAGACCTGAGGGGCAACCTTTTCACACAGAGGGTGGTACGTGTATGGAATGAACTGCCAGAGAATGTGGTGGAGGCTGGTACAATTGCAACATTTAAGAGGCATTTGGATGGGTATATGAATTGGAAGGGTTTGGAGAGATATGGGCCGGGTGCTGGCAGGTGGGACTAGATTGGTTTGGAATATCTGGTCGACGTGGACAGGTTGGACCCAACTGTCTGTTTCCATGCTGCTCATCTCTATGACTCTATAACATGGAGAAGCAACCAGGACGAAGCAATTCCAAGACATGAAGGGCCATGTGAGTTCGGTCAGCAATGAGCTGTTGCAGCATCAGAAATGGAGGTGGAAATAGGCAGGTTTAATAATGGCAAGGTTATGTTGTTGTCTCTGGCTCAAATATAATCTAAGTATTTTCAGTTGGGTTCAGCCTTAGGCTGGAGCTAGATTATGGGATAGAATTAGCATTTTGGGATAGGCACCGATTATACTGCTGCTATCTATACGAGCAGTATTCTTCATGATGTATCCGAAGAAGTGCTCAGATCTCCACTGATGCCAGATGAGTTAGTTAAACAGAATCCACACCATTGTTCACCATGTTGTATGAACAATGCTTACTGCAGACTACCTCATTGTGTGACGCAGTCTAAACTATTGCTCATCCAAGAGGAAAAGTTGCGTTACCATTTTCTTTCATGATAGGGATGAACAGGACATTTTGTGGTCTAACTAGAGGGGTTATTATCTAAAACAAGATGTAGTCTATTACATGTTAGCAACTGCATAATGGTTACACCGATATCGATTCATAGAATCCCTATAGGCCATTAGGCCCAACAAATCCACACCGACCCTCCGAAGAGTAACTCACCCAGACCCATTTCCCTACCTATTACTCTACATTTAGAGGGAATTAGACACACATTGGAAAATGTACAAAACAATCCACTCAGAATAATAGAGCTCATGATCTCCTTCTGCATTAGTCAGCGATTCTGTAGTGCCAGGATATAAATGGTTAAGTAAAAATTAACAGTGGTTAATCCATGTCTTTGGGTTTTTGCAGTAGTTAATTATCAAATTTCAGGGTTGTGAAATGATCGCTAAAGTACTACCTCTATTTAATAATTTTAGACATTCCATCAGTGTTGAGATAGTTTAAAGATAATTTTTTGAGTGATAAAGAACCAATACCCATGAGGGCTGTAGATAACTATAATATGCTCTAACACAACTGAAAGAATGTCAATAATTTATCATTCAACACTAAATGTTCTCTTTTATATCTGGGTTATTGTTATTTCCTGTTTCTTAATGTATTGGGAAACTAGGTTGTCAAAAATATTATTCACTTCTTGTTCGGTTTGGGTAAGATTTTAAACCTGGATCTGTCTACTTGAAGGATGTGATTCATCTGAAAACTCAAATTTGAAGTGACAAGCTCATGTGTGATATTTCAGAAGTACACTTCCCCTGACCATCATTAAATGTTACTCTCGAAGCTCTGCAATATGATTTGAAGAGCATATGCCAGAGGTTGCTAACAGCACTCAGTGATCGTCAGTGACATGAGATCTGAAGGTTGCCAACCAGAGTATCTGTTTCACATATCAAAAATGATTTATGGCATATCCTCTGAACAATTAACTCATGGGGCAATATTGTAGTGTGGATAATAAATTTGCTTTCCATCATAATTTTGTTTTTTTAACTGGTGGGAGTGTCAGTAAGCAGAGGACATTGATTTAAGTCTGAACTTAGCAGCGGGGAGAAGAGGGCACTTTTTGTTTTGGTGTTCAATGAGTTGATGGAGCATACACTGCCTGAAAACATGGAGGAAGCAAGATCAATGTTAACTTTCAAAAGGGAACTGGACATATCACAGAACCATTACAGTGCAGAAAGACGCCATTTGGTCCACCAAGTCTGCATCAACTCTCTGAAGAGCATTCCACACAGACCCCCACCCATCTCTATAATCTCACATTTCCTCTGGCTAATTCACCCAATCTACACATCCCTGGACACTATGGGGCAATTTGGCATGTCCAATCCACCTAACCTGCATGTCTTTGGACCATAGGAAGAAACCAAAGCACCCGGCAGAAACCCACGCAGGCATAGAGAGAACGTGCAAGCTCTATATGGACAGTCACCCCAGGATGGAATTGAACCAGGGTCCCTGGTGCTATAAGGCAGCAATGCTAACCATTGAGCAACCATGCCAGATACTTGAAAATGGAAGCAAAGCATTTGGTTATCAGGAAAGAATGGGAGAATGGGCTTGAATGGTTAGCTCTTTCAAAGAGCTCGTACAAGTACATTGACTTGATCGGTTTCCATCCATGCTATAAAATTGAGATTCTATATTACCAATTGGTAGCTCATGGTGAAAAGTGATACAAGGGTAGTGAAAGCCTTACGGAACCAAATACAAAATTCTATCAAACCCCCTGATCATTTTCAGGACATTCATTGCTGATCATCTTGCATAGTCTATCGTGCAGAGTGATTTTACTCAGAGTGTTGGGGATTGGATTGGGGCGTCACTAAATCTGATCCCACCTCTGTACCAGTGGTACCTATCTCCTGAACATTTGTCAAAATGTTATGGAAAAATAGTTCAATTAAAATGAAAAACAAAATCAGACTGCTAAATATATCAGGGGCAGACTGTCAGATGCAATTTTACAAAAATGCTCCCATCCTTGAAACGTTGACATCCATGAGTTGTACTACTAAATGGGAGTAAAACTGCTGCATTTTGATTCTGGAGGTATCAACAATGCAAATGGAGGGCTACAGGCAGATCTATCAACGACATTCTTGCATCAACTTTGATTTGCTCCTCTGCCACCACTTGTAATGACAAGGAAGCAAAGTTATGATTCAGGTCTGCTGTTACCTACTTCCAGAAAACCCAATAGCCATTTCAGAAAATTGTGCCATGTTCTTTTGTGGCAACCAGAATTGAAATGACCACAACTGAGTGGGTGAACTGCATTTCAGGCAATTGCTTCATGCAGCCTCTTGCAAAACTCTTTGAGACAAAAGTGAAACTTTAGCCTGTGATGAAATCACTTCTTATAATATAACACTTGAATAGGCTTTGAGGCTAAATGCATTATCAACAGGAAGACAAAATGTATGCCCTGGTATTGGGCTCCAATTCCGTTTGCAATTTGCAACAGAGCCCAGTAATCACTGAAGTGAATCTGCCAAATGCACTACTCCTCATCATAGAGCTGGGAGACCGAACTAAACCATGGATAGCAACATGGATAGATTTCTATATATGCTGAAAAATGTGTTGCTGGAAAAGCGCAGCAGGTCAGGAGCAGGAGAATCGACGTTTTGGGCATAAGCCCTTCTTCAGGTTTCTATATATGCACTGTGGGAAACTGAGAAAATGCTGGGAGTGGAAGTTTGGGCAAAGATAAAAAAAAAGCAGTTTTCAAGACCATCCATCTTACTTTAATAAAGCTGTTTTGAAGAACAGCTTCTTTTGTACTGTGGAAAAAGAAACAGCCAGTTTGTAAACAGAAGATCCCAAAACGGCCATGTGATAACGATCAGCTAATCCCCCTTTTTGGCTATGTTGATTGAGGGATAAATAATGACCCCGACACCAGAAATAACTTGCCTGTACATTGTTGAAGTAATGTTTTGGGAACTTTTACTCTCGTCCAAGAAAATCAATGGTGCCTTGGTTTTCCTTACACACTGGACAGCTCTTCCATAACATAAAACAAAGAACTGCAGATGCTGGAACAAACAGAGACAGAGAAATTTCTGGAGAAACTCAGCAGGTCTGACTGCATCTGTGAAGAAAAGAGAAAAAAGTTAATGTCTTGATTCTCATGACCCTTTTTCAGAACTGTTTTTCTAGTTTAAATTGGAATATCAACCTTGATTATTTTTTTCTGAGCCAGGGAATGGGTAATTGAGCCCACAGCTTTGTGATTCAAAGGGTCAAAATTCTACCGACTGGATCAAATGATTAGGAGTGGAGCAAGGAGGATGGTATATGAGATTTTCCTTTTTGCTTCAAGGCATTTAAGATATAAAAATAGACTGCAAAGACTGGGACTTTTTTTCACTGGAGCATAGGAGGTTAAGGGGTGACCTTAATGAGATTTATAAAGTCATGAGCGGCGTAGATAAGGAGAATGACAAAGGCTCTTTTCACTAGGATGCATGAGTTCAAAGCAAGAGGGCATATTTTTAAAGTTGAGAGGAGAAAGATTAGAAAGGACATGAGGGGGATTTTTTTTTTTACAGACAGTGTATCATTAATGAACCTCCAAAGAAAGTGATTGATGCAAGTACAGTTGCAACATTTAAATGACATTTGGATAAGATCATGAGTAGGAAAGGTTTGGATGGATATGAACCAAGCACAGGCAGGTGGGACTAGTTTAGTTTTGGAACATGGTTGGTGTGGACTGGTTGGACCAAAGGCTCTGTTTCTATGCTGTATGATTCAATGACGCTAAATAAATGTTATGGTTTATTCAAACTTGAGGCAGTAGGCACTTAAATTTTTGTTCCATTAATGCAAGTTTGAGTGTTAAAGACAAAATGTATCACAGATTATAAAGTAATTATCTATCAATAGACATCAATTAAGAAAACATAATCAACCAAGTTAACAACAAGTTAGGGTAATTCAGTTGCTTTAAAAGAATGTGACATCCAATAGTGTCCATTCAGTTGAGTAAACAACTCCAGGACAACAAATAGGTACTTGGTTTGTGAGTGAACAATTTAAACTAGGGAATTGGTGTAGAACATAGAATAAACACCTAATTAAATTAATAAATCAAACTAGTTCAATTCATTGTTTTCTAAAAATAGCTAAAAATAAACCAAGTAAATTAATTACATTAAAAAGTTAATATATACAAATATTAAAAGCAATGTTAAATAGCAGTATTACTGCACTTAGTGTGTGAGAGTTTGTGGAGACTAAAGTGATTTTAGAGTATACACCAACAGTAAGTACCTATCACTCTGGAAACCTTAGCGTAGTACTGTTTGATGAAGTTTGAGGTTCAGAGCAGGAGAGAGACTTTACTGAACATTTTGACTCGGGAGGCAGTCACTCTCCCGAGCAGAGGTTTAGCTTGAGTGAATGGCCAGTTACAGAAGGATGCAGCTGTAGTCATTGGAATCAAAAACTTAGTACTACAGGAGTCTAAGTTTTTGATATTGTCCAACAGGTACAAGACAGGTGTTAATAAGTGTGGATGAGAATAAAAACTATAGAATATATGAATAATTTGACCAGGCACCATTACCCAGTCAAATGGGTGTATCACAAAAAAGTGTGGCGGTGGTAGGGAATAGTTTAATCAAGCAGATAAATACTGTTCTCTGGAGATGTGACCTGGACTTTAAAGGCTGTGTTTCCTGTAGATTTCAGGGCTAAGAGCAATATTCTGTCTAAGCTGCATTACCGCTCAGCCATGAATGGGGTGATCAGCACATGAAAAATTAATTTGAGGGAGTAATGGCTAAGAACATCTTCTTAAAATAGAAAAGTACTCAGAACAAGCAGGAGAAGATCCAGTTGTGATCCACACTAGAGCTAATGACATGGGAATAACTAGAAATAAAGTTTTGCTAAGTAGATTTTGCAACTATGGAGCAAACTCAAAAGCAGAACATCAAAATTAATAATCTTTGGATTACTACCTGAAACACATGTAAATTTTCATGTTGTGGAATGGATGAGATGGAATCTCCAGCCGCTGGAAAACCCTTGTAATATGGTTGCTACTATACTCTGGAGATCCAGTGGATTAAATCCTGGTCGCACATTTACCTCCTTACCGTCATTTTTCCTGGTTTATTGTAAGGGGAATATCGTGCAAAGATCCTAGTGCTGGGCAGATACCCTGGACCCACCCCCTCTGATCAGCACATACCCACAATCTGCCATCTCCAAATACATTTCTTAAGGGGAGCTTATTAAGTTTTGGCCATGTTTAAAAGTTGATCAAGGTTCTGAACAAGATATTCCAGCATTCTTGACTTTTACAAAAAAGAGGAGGTTAGATGAGGGAGCTCTGATAATACATGGTAAGTTGAAAACTGTAGTGAGAAAAGACAGTAGCCCAGAAAATCAGGAAGTAGAATTGGAATGGCTGAAGCTAAAAGATAAAGGCGGGGGGGGGAGGGGCGGGGGGGAATCAGACTTGGTAGCTATAGTTTACTGGGCCCCGTAGTGTTGGACTGAGCATAAATAAGATACAAATATAAATTAGAGGAACAGATAACAAGCGTGATGCAATAATCATAGGAGACTTTAATCTTCATACAGACTGGGCAAATCAAATTGGCAAAAGTAGCTTGGAGGACAAATTCATGGTTTGTATTTGAGACAATTTTCCAAAGCAATATGTCAAGGAACCAACTAGGGAAAAGATTATTTTGATCTAATATTGTATAGCAAAACAGAATTGATTGGTAGTCTAATCAGGTTAAATAGTAAAGGATGCACTGGGGAAGAGTTGTCGTAATATTGTAAAATTTCATATTAAGTTTGAGAATGATGTAGTTAAATCTGAAAATAGGATATTAAATTTATACAAAGTCAATTGCTGACATATGCGGAACAAGCAGGCTCAGGTAGATTGGAAAAATAGACTTAAAGGACACAATGTAAGTTTAGCAATAGCAAATATATAATGAAACAACTCATAATTCTCAATCTTTATACATTCCTTTGAGGAATAAAAACTTCACTGGAAATGTTATTGGAGTTGCAGATGTTTGTTAGAACTGAATACTAGCTCCTGTATGTAACAAGGAGGTGATCACTTATCACCTGCCTAGTATCAGTGCCTCAGATGAATTTTTACCTCCTTAGGGCACTTGTGGTACAGTGATAGTTTCCCTACCTTTGGACCAAGAGGCTCAGATTCAAGTCCCACCTGCTCCAGAGGTGTGTGATAATATTGCTGAGCAGGTTGAAAAAGGAAAAAAAAATGACCTCCTTATTAGCAGTACCATACACAGTCAAAAATTATGAGGAATTGAGTTTCTATTGAGAGAAAGGAACAAGTTATAAATTTGCTGAAGAAACTAATGAAACAAGCCTGACAAATCTCTTGGACCTGATGTCCTGTACACTAAGACTGGTAAAGAGGCAGTTGTTGAGACAGTGATTTGTTTATTATGACAGTGGGTTTGTTTCGGTCTTAAAGATGCCCAGATTTAAGAACAGTCTTTATATAATTAATGTATCTCCACAATTTAAGTGTTCTGTATCTCCTGTTTTCTCTCAGAGAACTATCATCCAGCTTTACATCAGTAACAGAAAATATTCAAAACCTTTGTTCAAAATGCAACAGCAGGGAACTTAGGAAATCATAATATGATTAGGCAGAATCAACATGGATTTATGAAGGTAAAATCAAGTTTGACAAATCTGTCAGTTTTTTGAAGATTTAAACCACATTGCCTTTCATTTTTCTTAGTTATACACAAGCAGTTTATTGTATTGCTTTGTAAATTTACAATTGGTGGGCAATTGCATATCAGAGCAAATATTGTGTGAAATGTTTGTTCTGGCTTAGAGGGAAACATAAGTGCAATGAGAACAGTAGTTAAAAGGCAAAACCTGTGAATGCTGTCAATTTGAATGTTCAGAAGGCATTAATAAAGAGTTGTTGCACAAGGTAATGGCTCATGCCATTGGGTGTAGGATATTTACATTAATGGAGGTTCGGTTCAGGAGCAGAGAGAATGAATAAATGGACTATTTTGGGGGAAGGCAGGATGTAATTAATGGAGTGTTTCATGGATCATTGAATGGACCTCAGCAATTTAAAATTTGGATTAATGATTTGAATAAGGTGATCGAGTGTCATACATCAAGTGTGCTGACAATACAAAGCTAGGTCATAAGCTAGTAAGTAACCAAAGCAAGCTATGGGAAGGATCAAAGTTTGATGATACTGCTCCTTTAAAAAGGTTTTGTTGTCCTTCCTTTTTTTCAAAAGGGGTCTTAAAGGCAGAGGTTCCGATATGTCTGGAAATATCCTTGAGAAGGCTTTAAAATCTTTCTTTTAAAACACTTGGATAATAAAAGGGGAGTGGTCATTTCTCCCAGTACAGGGTTGATTTGGTTTGGTTTTAGCAAGCAGACTGAAGCTGCTGGTCAAGGTTTAGCTGTGGAGCAAGTTCTTGGTTCAACAGAGGTTTTCTGGCTGACTCTCCCTGTCTCTGACATCTCGCCTGTGAGAACCTTTATTTGATTTTACCTTTTCTTTTGTTTATGGGGATGTTGCAAGTATTTGGAACGATATTATTAAGTTGCGATAGAGTCGATTGGGTTTTCGGATAGGTTCTAAATCCTGTTCTCTTTTGTTTGTGTTTCATTCAGTAGTCTGTAAATAAATTCTGTTTTGTTTAAAACTGAGTGGTTAGGCCAGCTACTTCACTCCTGGAATATCCATTTTATAACTCCTTAAACAACAAGAAAAGTTAGCATCTGACCTACCTTCATAAAATGTATTGAAGGGAGTCTGGCCTGGTCAATAACAAAAGAGACAGTTAACTCAACGAGGACCAGTTGTATGAGTGGATTTTCATGGAGTAGAGGTGAAAAACCTGGAGGGACTCTGATCAGAAAGTCCTGCCTGAAGCAGTTTGTGGTTTTCTATATGTTAGCCCATGTAACACGTACAATGAAGACTGGGTTATTATTGAGTCAGGCATCTTGATGTTTATGAGCATTTGTAACTCTTTACATTCCTATTGTATCAGAATTACAGAAATGTTCCCAGTTCTGTGTTTATTCTTGTTACTTTACATGTCATACAAGTAGCTGACTGGTTGTATACACGAGACTAACTTCATGATACAGAGGGTGATTAAAGGCAAGACAGGTGCTTTTATACTGGAATGTTACATGTGATGATGTCACAGGCTTAAATATACAAGCCTGTCTCAGATGGAATCTATGTCATAATACAACATTGTCGCCTCTTTTCCATGCTTTCCAATTTCTCCATCTGTGTTAAATGGAATGTGCTGTGAAGCATTGAGAATTAATTATGAATTAGTTGAGCCATTCAAACACATTGTTGAGAACTTGACTATCTCTGGTGTTGGGCATATGAGCAGTTCTGAATGTCTGAACTAAAGAATTGTTTGGTTTATATAAAGCTGACTAAAGTACCAGCTAAAAAGCTACACTTGTCTTTGAGTTTAAGGCTGCTGAATGATCTCAGGGTGGGTCTGGGGGTGTGATGGTAAGAAAAGGCCTATCCATTTGTGTGTGTGTGTGTGTGGGGGGGGGGGGGGTATAGTCTTCATCATTCTCATGGTATCTACCTTTGATTTTGATTTGATTTATTGTTGTCACATGTACCTAGGTACAGTGAAAAGTTTTGTTTTGTGGGCTGTACAGGCAGATCGTAGCAAACAAGGACATGCAGATCACAGGGTGCTTAGACAGAGTGAGGCATAAGGTTACGCCTGCAAAGGCGATGTACAAAAGCAAGATCTGTATTAGATTTGAAATTAGAGAGTCTAATAACAGTAGAGAAGAAGCTGTTCTTGAACCTGCTGGCGCATGTGTTCAAGCTTTTGTGTCTTCTGACCACCTTTCTGAGCAGGGTAAGGGTTGTTTTAGGTGGCTAGCTGCCTCCAATCCTCCTTTCTGTAAATTGAGTTATAGGGCTTGTTTAATTGTCAATGGCGAAGGATACACCATTAGTGAAACTAAACAGGAAACACTTGTCTTCATTAACAAGATAGTTTATTGCATGATGGTAATCTCATCTCAAAGACTGTGTATGACAATTTTAGATTGAGTGGAGCTCATGGAAGTTCAACATTAACTGTTGCGTAACCATTCTCACACACAACAATTTAATCTATTGATATTTGTTTAAAATTTTGTGCCTTTATCGATACCAATGTTTGTATCAATGACAAATATGAATATCTGACTCTCTAGTCCTTCATCTAAATCATTAATAAATACAATGAATAATTGAACGCACATTCCTGTTGTGTGCCACGGATCACCATTTGCGTATTAGAAGCTAAACCAGATTCATCGGGCATAATCCAGCGAACAAAGTCATGCTGAATTTCCTTGATAAGCTGAAATATTTTACGGAGTTCATGGATTTTATTTTTCATTATAGACTCTGGTCATGTGTTGACAACAGATGGGAAATTTGCAATTCTTTGGTTTCCCTCTGTTGCCTTCCTTCAATGCTCAAGTGACACATGCAACTTCCCGAGCAAAATAAATAATAATGTCCTTTGTTGGAGAGGGATTTTAAAGAGGTGTCTTGAGTCCCGAGTTCAGCAGCACAAATCAATCTTTATTTGGAGTTCCTTACCAACGTAATGTGGAAGAGACCTCTGGAGGCAGACTCAAAGACACTCTAACTCCACCAATAAAGTACGTGATACTTATACATTCCGTGTTACAATGATTACATGAAACATTGACATCTGTGCTTGCCACATTTCCTCTAACAGTAATGTTCCTCCCCAGACATTTGCCAACTGCATCATACTGAGTGGGTGCTGCTGGTTACCTTGTGAAACTGAGATTGTTTATTATCCTGAGGTTATAATGACTAAGTACTGTTTTGCGATTGCCCCTTATAATGTGATCTATTTCCTGATGTCCTTTCACAAAGTTATCTGTTTACATCATTTGTTATACATGTTACGACACTGGGTAAACCCCCTCTGTTAATTTAAACCAGCAACACAGAAAAGATTTATACTATGCAGTAATCTGTGAAAATTTGAGAGGCCAATAACAATTTAAAGTAAAAATTAACAACTTTATCTCTTAAAGTATTCCAGAGAATAATTAACTAACAATTATTTACTACTTCTTTCTCTAACCTATCTTTTACTTTTCCATCTTTCAAACTAGTCCAATAAACCTGCAATTAAGATTTACCAAAAATTCAAACTTCAAAACCAGGCAGCTGTCGAATCTTCTCTTGTCTTTGGGATTATGTTTCACCGGTCACTGATCAATAAAGTCAAACAGAATTCTCCAGTTTCCTCATTTCCCCTCCCCCCACCTTGTCTCAGTCAAATCAGATTTCTCCAGTTTCCTCATTTCCCCCCCCCCCACCTTGTCTCAGTCAAATCCCCCTTTACCAACAC
>NC_057712.1:22137535-22143334 GCF_004010195.1 Chiloscyllium plagiosum | reverse complement strand
GGCCTATCACCCTCACCTTGACCTCCCTCCACCTATCGCATTTCCAAAGCCCCTCCCCCAAGTCCCTCCTCCCTACCTTTTATCTTAGCCTGCTGGACACACTTTCCTCATTCCTGAAAAAGGGCTTATGCCCGAAATGTCGATTCTCCTGTTCCTTGGATGCTGCCTGACCTGCTGCGCTTTTCCAGCAACACATTTTCAGCACTGATCAATAAAGGTACGTTTAAGAGATCTATTTATCAGGCAGTCTATACATGCTGGTGGCTTGGCAGTTCTCCTTGCAATTATTCAATTTTTCCCGGTCTGATACTCCAAAGGCTTTGGATTATGCCATTGGCTTTTAATATTGTCAATACATTAACTTCAAACTTAATTAGAGTTTGGTATGTTTTGAGGTATAATTTAAACTGATTGGCCTAATTCAAATTTGTAACTGTCTCCAGGCAACCAGCTACCTTAGCTGCTGAACCACATGTTATATTACAACACTTGGTGCTGTCAGGTCATTCTGCGAGCTTTTAACTTGCTTAAAGGTAAGGTACCCCATATCTTCATAATATCTTCCCCCTTAAGAAAAAAAATGTACCGTCATAATGAAAAGATGGCTTCATTTTTTTTTCTATTCTTTAAATTTATTACCTTAAAATACAGATAACTTTAATATAAGTTCACCGTAACTTCTCCCCATATACTATATATATATAAAATTATATAAAACATTAAATAAATACAAATCTCATTGAAAATTTATCAGTTAAATCTGCGATAACGCATCTGCGATTGCATTCGTACGACCTGCAACATGAATGATTTTTAAATTAGAAGTCTGTAACATAAGGCTCCAATGAAATAGTCTCATATTCTTGTCTTTAAAGTGTTCTAAGAATGTAAGTGGATTGTGGTCCATGTACATAAAACCATCTCTGATACATTGTTTGTGATATACACATTAAAATGCTGTAAGGCTAGTACCAAACTCAATAGTTCCTTTTCAATTGTGGAGTAATTCCTCTGGTGGATGTTGATCTTACTCAAAAAGTAACCACCCGGCAGTTCAATCCTATCCACATCTTCCTGTAGGAGTACAGCTCCAACTCCTATGTCACTAGCATTGCTGGGGACTTTAAAAGGTTTTGAAAAGTTTGGTGTAGCTAAACCTGTTTTGGTGGTTAATATCGATTTCAAATGGTGGAATGCCTCCTGGCATTGTTCTGTCCACTGAAACTTTGTGTTCTCCTTCAGCAAATCAGTTAATGGTGTCACTACACTGCTGACGTTTGGAACAAGCTTCCGATAGAATCCGCTGAGTCTTATGAATTGAAACATCTCTTTCTTCAAGGTTGGTCATGGAAATTCCTCAATGATCTTCGTCTTTGCAGTCCGTGTTGTCAACCTTCCATGACTGGTGTTGTCTCCCAAGAAGGTCACCTCTGCTTTCACGAATTCAGTTTTATTTAAGTTTATCACCAGTTTTGCTTCTCACAGTCGTTCACAGAGCTCTGCCAACTGTACCATGTGATCTTTCTAGGATTTACTAAAGATCACGACATCTTCCAAATAGATTGCACAGTTTGTTAATCCAGCCACAACTCTGTTCATGAGTCATTTGAATGTGTCGGGTGCATTCTTCATTCCAAAAAGCATCACTTTAAACTGATATAGCCCATTTGGGGTCACAAATGCAGAAATTTCCTTCATTGTCTCTGATAAAGATACCTGCCAGTAAATCCAACTTGATGATGTAACTGGCTTATCTGACTTTCTTGATACAGTCCTCCAATCTAGCAATTGGTTATGAGTCTGATTTTGTAATGGTGTTGACCTTCCAATAATCCACGCAGAATCGTTGAGTTCAGTCCAGTTTTTGAACTAAGACAGTCAGCGAACTCCACTTGCTCTGGCTCAGTTCGATGATGTTCTCATTGAGCATGGCCTCCAACTCCATCTGGACTTATTCTTACGTATGTCCTTATACTGCAGTAACAAATCTTCCAACTGCATTCTATGCTCCTGAGACAGATAGCTTATGAACCTATCCCAATCCTCAAGGACTTCTTCATTTTTAAATCTATTTTGAGGCACATCAAAATCCACATCATCTGGATTTGATTCCTCACTCTGCGAGGCAGTAACGAACACCTGTTTCTGCAGTTCTTTCTCTCTGGTGTTATACGGTTTCAACATGTTCACATGGCATCCCCAATACCTTTTTGTTTTTATCTAGCATCTTGACGAGCTAGTTCACCTGACAACTTTTTCTCAATTTGATAGGGACCAATAAACCTGGCTTTGAAGGGATCTCCTATCATTGGTAACAGTACTAACATGTTATCCCCTCGGGAAAACGTCTGAGTCTCAGACCTTTTATCTGCCACCTGGTTCATTCTACACTGTGCCATCTTTAAGTGCTGTTTAACTAATTCACCTACTTGATTTAGTCTCCCCCTCACCTCCAATGCACAATCTAAGTGTGAGATCTCTGACTTTGGTCCTGTCAGTTTTTCTTTAATTAACTTCAAAGGACCTCTCACTTCATGCCTGAATATTAACTCGAAGGGAGTGAACTAAGTAGATTCATTTGGAGCATCTCTAATGGCAAACAATACGAATCATTCAGGTAATCCCGACAGTATGCTCTCAACATGGTCTTCAAGATCTGATGCCACCTTTCTAAAGCTCCTTGGAACACAGGATGATACGCACTGGATTTAAAGTGCTGTATACCTAAGCTATCCATAACCTCCTTAAACAGCCTAGCAGTAAAGTTTGACCCTTGGTCTGATTGAATCTCTTTGGGTAGCCCATTACCATGTGCAGAAAGCTACTAACTCCTCTACTACTCTTTATACTCTGTAATGGAATTGCCTCTAGAAATCTGGTAGACACGTCCATTATGGTTAACAAGTATTGGTTCCTACTTCTAGTTCTCAGGAGGGGACCTACACAATCAATTATAACACGGGTGAAAGGTTCTTCGAATGCGGGAATTGGCAACAAAGATGCTGGTTTTATTACTGCCTGTAGCTTAACTACCATTTGGCATGTATGACATGTGCGGCAAAAGTTAACCACATCCTTGTGCATTCCAGGCCAATAAAAGTGTTTTTGTACCTTAGCCTGAGTCTTTCATACCCCCAGGTGACATCCTACAGGTAGTTTATGTGCTACCCATAACACCTCCTGTCTGCATGCTACCTGGTGCATTTCAGCCCATTTCTCCTCTGCACTAACCTGCTGTGGTCTCCATTTCCGCCTTACAAGGGGAACTATCTACTGAGCCTCAGGATCTTTTATGTCTCAATAAGGTGAGTTCTTACTCTGATAAACTCTGATGGATGTGGGCTCAGCCTGTCCTACATAACCTCCTGATTTCAGATAATAAACCTCCGGAAATTTCTCTGCCTCCTTTTCGGAGTATGCATCCAAAAATATATCTTGTATCATTTTGTCTTGCTGTTGCAAATCTCTTAGCCTTTCAGGGTAAACACCTCTGTCTGACCCTTGCTATTATCTCCCCACCTACACATTCTGCACCTGTACGCTTCCCTCCACTTCACCCGAAGAAGGAGCATCACTCCAAAAGCTTGTGATTTCAAATAAAACTGTTGGACTATAACAGGGTGTTGTGTGACTTTTGACAATTATAAATAGTAATGAAGTAATTTAATATCTTAACTGGTTTTCTTACTTTCCCAAATACTGTCATTATTGTATGTGTTTAACTCTTATCTCTACTTTTTCTTAAGTTAATTGGAAAGAGTTATGTGTTGATTTTAGTATTTCTTATAAGTTTGTTTTCTCCCTTTTTGAAGTTAATTCTAACTGTTTTTCAGCTTTGCTGTTGTTTGTATCTCTCCCATTCACCAGGATATGTGCAATGTTTTGCATTCTTGTATGCCATCAGATTTTTGGTGTCTGCATCTCTCTTTTTGTTTATAAATAAAGCTTTTGTACCTGACAATAGAACATACAAACATTTGAATTAGCAGTAGGCTGTTTAATCACTTGAGTCTGGATCATTATTAAATAAAGTCATGGCTGGTTTGCTTGTGGCCTCAACTTTACATTCCTGTCTATCCCCGAATAACCTTTGACACCCTTGTTAGCCAGGAGTCTATCCACCTAGGCCTTAAAAATATTGAAAGACTCTACCTTCACCATTCTCTGGGGAAGAGAATTCCAAAGGCTCACGAACTGAGAGAAAAAAATCCTCCTCATCTTAGGCTTAAATTGGAATTCTTATTTTAAAATGGAGCCCCTGAGTTCTAGTCTGTCTCACAAGGGGAACTATCTACTGAGCCTCAGGATCTTTTATGTTTCAATAAGGTGAGTTCTTACTCTGATAAACTCTGATGGATGTGGGCTCAGCCTGTCCTACATAACCTCCTGATTTCAGGAACCAGCTTCTCACGTGTTTATATCCTGACTTAAACAAGGAAACAAAACTGCATGCGAGACTGCAGTTAGGCCTCATCAATGCCTTCTGCAATTGTAGCAAAGCTACTCCGTTTTTACATTCCATTCCTTTTCAATAAACAACATCATTTCATTTGTATCCTAATCACATGCTGTACCTGCAAACTAACTTTTATGATTTGTGTACCAGGACATCCAGATCATCCTGTACCTTAGAATTCTACAATCTCTATCCATTTAAATAATACTCTTCTATTCCTCCTGCAAAAGTGGACTGACTCATATTTTCCCATATTGTATTTCATCTGTCAAAACTTTTGCCCATTCACTGATTCTATATCAATTGATTTTTAGATACTGATCCTGTTTTATCCTTTTATTAGATTTCCCCAATTTACTGTGAATAGCCTTTGTATCATATTGAAGTCGGTTTGTTGTGAAACTAAAATTTTGGGGCACAACTTACACAGGCCTTGTGAAGGTTCAGGGACAAGCAGGTGGGAAATTCTCAGAATGTGGTGTTGGCTTGGGATCCTAATGTGACATTGTCCTTTTCCACCTTTCCTTGAGCTGACATTGAAGGCAATTAGGAATCAGCTGAGATCGACTACAGATCCTATCCTCAGCCATTTATCCCTGCGCAGAATAAAAAGGGCACACACCGAGAACCAGCTGCAAGGAAGTGAGATTCTCATCACACGATCCACAAGTAAAGAGTCAAATCTCTTAAAATGTCTGAGCACCAGTACTTCAGCAGGCTCCAGCATCAAGGAATGTCACAGTTAACAACTTGAATCTTCTGGGACAAGCTCTCTTTCTCAGGGAAGCAGATGGGAATCTATCTCTAGATGCCTGTCACTCAAGGTGCAACCTTTGTCTCCCCACTCTCAAACTCCAAAATGGTGTTCTCTCAATGCACCATGAACTATGTTGGTAAGATTCCGTCAACGGCCATTTTTCGCTTCACCATTTCAAAGACAACACTGAACAAATTATAACATATTATGTTTTGTAAAAAGAAAATCATGCAGCATTAGGCTTTAAATAAACTCAACTCATTCCACATTTTTAAATCCAATATGTCCTATCTGCTTTTTTATTCTCGGACACATCCCACTCTTGATGGGAGATAAGATCTCGCCACCAAAGCTCATCAGCTTTTATTATATTCTTGCTTCATCTCTACTACACCTCCTCCCATCCTGCCCCCTGTAAAAACGCCATCCCATATTCCCAATTACTTTGTCTCCGCCGCATCTGCTCCCAGGAGGACCAGTTCCAAAACCGTACAACCCAGATGGCCTCCTTCTTCAAGGACCGCAATTTCCCCCCAGACGTGGTCGACGATGCCCTCCACCGCATCTCTTCCACTTCCCGCTCCTC
>NC_057712.1:22093456-22137386 GCF_004010195.1 Chiloscyllium plagiosum | reverse complement strand
ATTGCAGGTTAGGAAGGTGGTGCTGAGTTCGAGGGATTTGACTGACACAAGGTGGGGGGAGGGGAACTGAGGAAACTGGAGAAATCTGAGTTCATCCTTTGTGGTTGGAGGGTTCCCAGGCAGAAGATGAGGCGCTCTTCCTCCAACTGTCGTGTTGCTATGGTCTGGCGATGGAGGAGTCCAAGGATCTGCATGAGGCCTCATCTTCTGCCTGGGAACCCTCCAACCACAAGGGATGAACTCAGATTTCTCCAGTTTCCTCATTTCCCCTCCCCCCACCTTGTCTCAGTCAAATCCCTCGAACTCAGCACCGCCTTCCTAACCTGCAATCTTCTTCCTGATCTCTTCGCCCCCACCCTCACCTTGACCTCCTTCCACCTATCGCATTTCCAAAGCCCCTCCCCCAAGTCCCTCCTCCCTACCTTTTATCTTAGCCTGCTGGACACACTTTCCTCATTCCTGAAGAAGGGCTTATGCCTGAAACGTCGATTCTCCTGTTCCTTGGATGCTGCCTGACCTGCTGCGCTTTTCCAGCAACACATTTTCAGCTCATCTCTACCTAAACACATTTTGCCATTTCACAGCTGCTCTTCAGGGGAAAAACTTCATTACATACTCAATTTTTTTGTTCTAAATTTCCTCCATAAATTCTCAAATGTCTGCTTGTCTCTGTTCATATCCTCTTATTAAATGTTTTTTCATATGAATGTGATTTTATCCTTACTTATTACTCATCCTTCATCTTTAATACTGGTCCTTCCCTCTACGTTTCTTGTCAGTCTTGGAGACCTTATAACCTGATATATTCAGAATCTAGTCCGGACGATTTTGCAGCTTTAGCATATGTTTGGTCAATGTATTCCTGATCACTGGATTTCCTATAAGTGGCGAGAGTTATGTTTGCTGACTTTTAACCTTCAATTTGTTTTTTGCCTCTCTAGTTTGTTCAGTTTGGTTCTTGTATTTGTGTGCTTGCAAAAAATACATTTATTTGTGTTAGAAAACCCAATCTATTCTTTTGCTTGAATGCCACCTTTCTCATATATTTATTTATTTATTCTGATTTACTTAGCTTACAGCTTTTAGTTTTCCCTTAATCTTCAGTAACAGGCACATAATTTTGGACTATTACTGTTCTGTCTTTATTTTCCTATTCCTCCTTTATGTTATGTTCAGTCGAGGTCAATGAAATATGTACTATGCTGAATGTTTTAATATTCAGTTCAACTCATCCCGTGAAACTGAAAGCCTCGGGCAAAAAAGGAATTTGTTACGATTCATTTTCCTAATGAATGAACGATCTGATATCATTATCACAATCTCTGCTAATGATATTACATAATTGCTAATCTCCTGGATTTCCTGTAAATGGCTAGAGAATGGATGGATACCCATTTAAGAATTTGTTTCCAGAATTACAATTTAATCCAAAGCACAGACAGCTCATTGAAGAGAGAAGTCCATTCTTGATGAAGGGCTTTTGTCCGAAACGTTGATTTTCCTACTCCTCGGATGCTGCCTGACCTGCTGTGCTTTTCCAGCACCACTCTAATCTAAGCTCATTGCAGAGAGACCAACAAGGGGAGAGGCCACACTGGATTTGGTATTGGGTAATGAAACCAGCCAGGTGTTAGATTTGGAGGTAGGTGAGTACTTTTGTGATAGTGACCACAATTTGGTTATGTTTAATTTAGTCTTGGAAATGAATAGGTATATACCGCAGGGTAAAAGTTATAGCTGGGGGAAAAGCAATTATGATGCAATTAGGCAAGATTTAGGATGTATAGATGGGGAAGTAAACTGCAGGGGATGGACACACTTGAAATGTGGAGCATATTCAAGGACCAGCTACTGCGGGATCCTTGATAAGGCAGGAAGGAAATAGTCGAGCGTGGGAGCCGAGGTTTACTAAGGAAATTGAATTTCTTGTCAAGAGGAAGAAGAAGGCTTATGTTAGGAGGAGATGTGATGGCTCAGTTAGGGTGCTTGAGAGTTAAAAGTTAGCCAGGAAAGACCTAAAGAGAGAGCTAAGAAGAGCCACAAGGGGACATGAGAAGGCACTGGCAGATAGAATCAAGGAAAACCCTAAGGCTTTCTATTGGTCTCTCAGGAATAAAAGAATGACTAGAGTAAGATTAGGGTCAATTAAGCATAGTAGTGGGAAGTTGTGCATGGAGTCAAAGGAGATAGGGGAAGTGTTAAATGAATACTATCCATCAGTATTCACACTAGAAAAAGACAATGTGGTCGAGGAGTATACTGAGACACAGACTACTAGATTAGAGGGGATTGAGGTGCATAAGGAGGAGGTGTTAGCAATTTTGGAAAGTATGAAAATAGTTAAGTCATCTGGGCCAGATGGGATTTATCCTAGGATTCACTGGGAGGCTAGGGAAGAGATTGCTAAGCCTTTGGCTTTGATTTTTATGTCGTCATTGTCTACAGGAATAGTGCCAGAAGACTGGAGGAGAGCAAATGTTATTCCCTTGTTCAAGAAGGGGAGTAGAGACAATCCTGGAAATTATAGACCTGTGAGCCTTACTTCGCCTTACTTCGGTTGTGGGTAAAGTGTTGGAAAGGGTTATAAGAGATAGGATTTATAGTCATCTAGAAAGGAATAAGTTGATTAAGGATAGTCAACATGGCTTTGTGGAGGGTAGGTCATGCCTCACAAACCTTATTGAGTTCTTTGAGAAGGTGAACAAGCAGGTGGATGAGGTAAAGCAGTTGATGTGATGTACATAGGTTTCAGTAAAATGTTTGATAAGGTTCCCCATGGTGGCTATTGCACAAAATACGGAGGCATGGGATTGAGGGTGATTTAGCGGTTTGGATCAGCAATTGGCTAGCTGAAAGAAGACAGGGGGTAGTGGTTGATGAGAAATATTCATCCTGGAGTTCAATTACTAGTTGGGTATCGCAAGGATCTGTTATGGATCCACTATTGTTTGTCATTTTTGTAAATGACCTGGATGAGGGCATAGAAGGATGAGTTAGTAAATTTGCAGATGACACTGAGGTCGGTAGAGTTGTGGATAGTGACGAAGGATGTTGTAGGTTACAGAGGGACACAGATAAGCTGCAGAGCTGGCTGAGAGGTGGCAAATGGAGTTTAATGCAGAAAAGTGTGATTCTCTTTGGAAGGAGTAAGAAGAATGCAGAGTACGAGGCTATTGTTAAGATTCTTGGTAGTGTAGGTGAGCCAAGAGATCTTGGTGTCCAGGTACATAGATCCTTGAAAGTTGCCACTCAGGTTGATAAGGTTGTCAGGAAGGCTTACAGTGTGTTAGCTTTTATTGATTGTGGGATTGAGCTTCAGAACCATGAGATCATGCTGCAGTTGTACAAAACTCTGGTGTGGCCACATTTGGGGTTTTGCGTATAGTTCTGGTCACTGCATTCTAGGAAGGATGTGGAAGCTTTGTGAAGGGTTCAGAGGAGATTTACTAGGATGTTGCCTGGTATGGAGGGAAAGTCTTATGAGGAAAGACTGAGGGACCGGAGGCTGTTTTCATTACAGAGAAGAAGATTGAGAGGCGACTAATTGAGACATGTAATTGAGACATGTAACATAATCAGAGGGTTAGATATTTGAACAGTGAGAGCCTTTTTCCCTGGATGGCAAGGCTAGCACGAGTGGACATAGCTTTAAATTGAGAAGTGATATAATATAGGACAGATGTCAAAGGTAGTTTCTTTAATCAAAGAACAGTAGGGGCATGGAATGCATTGCCTGCAACAGTCATAGACTTGCCAACTTTAAGGACATTTAACTGGTCATTGGATAGGCATATGAACAAGAATGGAATAGTGTAAGTTAGATGGGCTTCAGATTGGTTCCACAGATCGGTGCAACATTGAGGGCCGAAGGGCCTGTACTGCGCTGTAATGTTCTATGTTCTATTTTTTCAGATATAAACAGTGGACTCCTTCCTTACCTTGGTTATCAATTTGGCTTTTGCTATCAATGCCCAAGAAATATTAGGAACATTGCAAATTGACAAAATATTCTTCTGCATCACAGAACCAGGATGAGGCTTTCCTGGATAGACTTATTTTTCCTGTCTCCTATCGAGCCATAGAAAAGTTGAGGCACTGGAAGAAGCCATCCAGCCCAACCCATAGCTAAAGCAGCCTTCGTTATATTGTTAATTGATTTCTGCACATTTGTGATGGTGCACAAAAGACAATTAATAAATTATTATTTTTACAGCAAATAAACATTCTTTGTACTGGCAGTAGTTGGCATGGCTATTGGCACCTTTGAGATCTCACTTTGAAAAGCTTGGCATTTCACAATTTCAGCAAAATCAGAGAAGACAGCACAAGCATCCAACCATAAAGTAAAAGCACAAGGCGATTTGGACAATGGGAACTAGTGCAAAACCAAAGTTATTAGATCATCTGCTCATTGTGAGAAAATGAGACTGCAGAGCACAATAACAGATTACATTATCAAAATCTAAGTTAACTTTACAGTAGCCCATTGAATAGGTATATTTTAATAATTCATAGTAATTTGACTACAGTTGCTAAAATGAATATGAAAGTGAGACAGATCTGATCATGATAAATGCACAATCTTTCAGCACTTTCATAATCCCTAAAGAAGTGCCTACATAAAAAAACCTGCACTTTACTTTGTTAAGATTTAGCTTCATAGCAACTAGAAGTATAATATTTAATAACGATGGCAAACAAAAAATTGAAGAATGTTTCAAGAAAATTGCTTTTGTTAATACTACAATAAAATTAGTCTAACATTATTATTGAAATATCAAGGACAGAAAAAATGATGACTGTACAGTGATATAATAATTTGTGAAGGATAATTTTCTGAGGTGTCTGTAGCAATATCCATTGCATTGATATTCTAAACATGTCATTGGGAATAAGAATTTGCTAGTACAGCATAAAATGGGCTAATAACAGGACAGGGGTCATGAGTGTCTCTTATAATTGGTTGAAAATGATGCTGAATTGCATTTTAACAACTGTAGCAATAATGCATATGAGATTTGAAGAAAAAGTGTTTGCAATGGAAACTACAGTTCAGAGAAAAATGGAATGGAGCTGTAAAACCAACAAAACCTTGGATCCTCTTTAAAAAAAAGGCTGAGAAAACCCATTAGTACTTATATTTTGGGTCAGTGCTTACTGGTTTGTATTTCACATAGGTCACAAGCCTTTCTGTTTTTATCTGTAAAATAGTGGAGGGGTTTATTTTAATTTGCAAATTTGCAGGCATAACTCTCTAAAGCACTGAGGTATATGGTTTTCGGATGATCACGAGGAGGAGTGGTGAGGAAAGAGCAGAAGTTATACACTCTGTTATATTTCA
The DNA here is from genome assembly GCF_004010195.1 of Chiloscyllium plagiosum. Classification (NCBI taxonomy): domain Eukaryota; kingdom Metazoa; phylum Chordata; class Chondrichthyes; order Orectolobiformes; family Hemiscylliidae; genus Chiloscyllium; species Chiloscyllium plagiosum. The sequence continues at coordinate 22,132,045 of NC_057712.1, read as the reverse complement.
CTAGGTTCAAAACAATAACTAAAAACAATTGTCACTGGTTGTTTCAAACCATAAAAAGACCAAATAGGGAATTATAGAACAAATTACAACTTAGTTTTGCTGTCAATCCAGAATCGATCACCTCTGTGCAGAATATTAAACACATTAGGACATATTGAGCAATATGATAATGTAGGCAGTGCTGAAACTTTCGGAATTTCATATTATTTTATAATCTTTGTACCTGAGTGGATGGTACTGGCCTAAAACTACTTAAGAAAACAACATTTCTGTTTTTGATAGTGTTCAATGTCAGAAAAGAGTAAGTTAGGAGATGACCTAATGAAGATTTTCAAGATGATGAGAGGTTTTTACAGAGTAGATAGAGAAAAATCTATTTTCTCTGTTGCATGAGCCAAAGAAGTCATACAATTAAAATCATTGACAAAACCATCTAGGGGAAGAACAATATAAATGTTTTCACTCAGAGAGTTGTTACAACTCAAAACCTTGACCTGAAAAGTCATAGCTGATTCATGAAGTAATTCTGAAAGGAATCTGGACACATTCTTGAGGATAAGGAACTTGGTTAACAGGAAACATTGTGGGGATTTGAAACTAAGAAAGCCTGCTCTTTCAAGGAAGTAACATTGAAATGAGGGGTCAAATCATCTCCTTCTGTGCTGCTGTTCTCCAGAATACTATCTAATACAACGCTTGCAAAATCAGGATGAGGAGCTAAGGTTTATGTTGACAGACCAGCTGGTGACATTTCCTCAGAGATGCTCTTGCTTTGATGTCATGAGAACTTTGGAGGCATGGGGAAAGCTTGCTTGACTTCAACGGAATTAAAAGTCAGGAGAGATCTAAAATGCACTGATAAGTCACTATTATCTACTTTTTTTGGAAATCATAAGATTAACCCCTGAAAGAACAAAGGAAAGATTAAGGATTTGCATAGTTTCTATACCTGGGAATGAATGTCCCTGATAGTTACTGGTAAGTGAGGAGAATGTAGGGGAGGCATAAAATGGCTGAGGACCCCAGTTATTTTAACCTCAAGACCTTATTCCTATTGTTTTGTTTAATTCCCTGATCAACAGTCAATCTAATTGATATTTTGGCCAGCAGTTGCATGGGAAAGGAAAATTTAGGAAGGATAAAGATTGTTCCTCATGGCATGGGGTGTTGAGGGAGGTCATTCAGATTGAGGTCATCTGGGGCTGGATGAGCTGACAGGTCAGTCAGCAAACATAGCTCCCTGGGAAGGAAAAGCTGTAATTGGCAAGGAAGGATGAGAAGTCGGCTTGAGGAACTGATATGAACCCTTCTGGAAATCTATTTACCTTGAACAGAAAACCTCCCTTCACTATTTGCCAGTACCTGGGAACCCTGTAAAAATCCATCAAATATTCACACCATTTCTCTCCTGTCCATTGTAAGAAGGTTTGTCATGAGGTCAATCAGTTAGAATCGGATGCATTGCTGTCAGTTCCAACTTTAACCCAGTGAGGTTGTAGGACGAGCATGTTAGATCTAAAGCAAAAGAGCTAAAAGGCACTACTAAATTAGAGTATTATCTTTAACTGTGACCATCTGTTACTTTTGTTAATACATGAAAAGCATAGTTTAAAAATGCATGCAATGACTTTCATGGGTATGCTGTGGAGATTAATTATTACAGATAAACCACACCATATGATGTACAAATGGTTTAATAAAGGACACAGATAGCAGTTATGAGGAAAAAGAAAGGAAATTAATGACCCAACATTTATCTATTTGCATTATTGTAAGTCTATTTTTAATCTGAAAGAATGAGTGTGTACAATTCCTGTCAATTTTCCAATTGTTTGATTTTTATCTATATGGTTAGTATTATGCACGGACCCACTATCAAATTACAAAGGAACAGTGTAATGGGGGAAAAAATGCAGTTTCAAAAAAAGGACCGTAATTCTTAGAAATGAACATTCTGATGATACTGGAACTCCATCTGGAGTATATGAGATGAGTTAGACCAATATGTAGAATTCACCAGTTTGACTGGTAGGAACAGGCACTGCAAATGCTGCCTGACATAAGGAATAAGAACAGTGGTGAATAAGAACATGGGCTATCCAACTTGATGTACAGGCTGCAATAGTATATTCATAGTGTTTTCATCAAATATACTGGAAGCCCAACAACATGCTATGTCTCTCCCTTGAGGACTGAAACCAAGGACTGTCCTTTCTGCAATGATCTTAATAACACTGGTCTTAATGGAGATGATTGAAGCTCTGTACTATGCTCTAGAACTCATCATCGTTAGATCAGAACTTGGTGTATTTGATTTTCAACCTTCTTGCAAAAGCCTACTGTGATAGATTTAGAGCATAATTGAATGGCCGAGGGGGATGTGGCCTGGCCAGACTGAACCTGCATAAAGATGACCTGCCCTGCTGTGTTTCTAAAAGTGGGATGTTTGTTCCCACTGAAACAGCCAACAATGTTCTTTATATCAAAAGAAAGAAGATAGCTAATCCGAATCAAGCAATCTAAGTGGCTTATTGAACTGCTGTTACATTTTGCTAATACTCTTATTTCATAGAAACAGCTTTATGAGTAGTGCCTAGTGATGGAGTTTCTGAAGTTTTCAGCTTAATGCTCAACAGCCAGAATTCCGCCAGATAACTCGAGATATTTCAGCTTTTTCAAGATATTTCAGTTACAGTTCACCAGCCTTCCCCAACTCCCAAGCTGTTAAATTGTAGGACATGATCCTCAACAAGTAAAGCAGGTACTAAGACTTAGTTTTGAAGCAAATATCAGGTTTATTCTATGCCCAGTGTAAGCATTTTGTACATGAAGAGTGCTGAAGTATAGAGAGATAATGAAACGTTGGTTCAGAATGCTGCTGTCCTACACATATCTAGTGCTGTAGGAGCAATATTTGTGAGGCTGGACTAATCAAGAGAAATCTCCTGGTCGATCTAAGGAGTAGATGATGTAGGATTCAATTCTGTTAAATGATGTGAGCCTGTTTACTATTCATAGAGCAAAGAGCATTACAGCGCAGTATGTGCCCTTCGAACCTTGTTGCGCCAACCTGCGGAACCAATCTGAAGCTCATCTATCCTACACTATTTCATTCTCATCCATATGCCTATCCCTTAAATGCCCTTAAAGTTGTTGAGTCTACTACTGTTGCAGGCAGTGTGTTCCACGCTCCTACTACTCTCTGAGTAAAGAAGCTACTTCTGAATCTGACCTATATATATCAACCCGCAATTTAAAACAATGTCCCCTCGTGCTATCCATTGCCACCTGAGGAAAAAGGTTCTCACTGTCCAACCTATCTAACCATCTGATTATCTTATATGTCTCCATTAAGTCACGTCTCAACCTTCTTCTCTCTAATGAAAACAGCCTCACATCCCTCAGCCTTTCCCCATAAGACCTTCCCTCCATACCAGGCAACATCCTAGTAAATCTCCTCTGAACACTTTCCAAAGCTTCCACATCCTTCCTATAATGCGGTGGCGAGAACTGTATGCAATACTCCAAATGTGGCCGCACCAGAGTTTTGTACAGCTGCAGCATGACCTCATGGTTGCAAAACGCAATCCCTCAACCAATAAAAGCTAAAACACCGTATGCCTTCTTAACAACCTTATCAACCTGGGTGGCAACCTTCAAGGATCTATGTATCTGGACACCGAGATCTCTCTGTTCATCTACACTACCAAGAATCTTCCCATTAGCCCAGTACTATGCATTCCAGTTACTCCTTCCAAAGTGAATCACCTCACACTTTTCCACATTAAACTCCCATTTGCCACCTCTCAGCCCAGCTTTGCAGCTTATCTATGTCTCTCTGTAACCTACAATATCCTTTGTCACTATCCACAACTGCATTGACCTCAGTGTCATCCGCAAATTTACTAACCCATCCTTCTATGCCCTCATCCAAGTCATTTACAAAAATACAAACAACAGTGGACCCAAAACAGATCCTTGCAGTACACCACTAGTAACTGAACTCCAGGATGAATATTTCCCAGTAACCACCATCCTCTGTCTTATTTCAGCTAACCTATTTCTGATCAGACCGCTAAATCACCCTCAATCCCATGCCTCCATATTTTGTGCAATAGCCTACCATGGGGAACCTTATCAAATGCTTTAATGAAATCTATATACACCACATCAACTGCTTTACCTCATCCACTTGTTTTGTCACCTTCTCAAAGAACTCAATAAGGTTTGTGAGGCACAACCTACTCTCCACAAAGCAGTATTGACTATCCCTAATCAACTTATTCCTTTCCAGATGATTATAAATCCTATGTCTTATAACCCTTTCCAATACAGTAAGGCTCACAGGTCAATAATTTCCATGGTTGTCTCTACTTGAACAAGGGAACAACATTTGCTATCCTCCAAGTCTTCTGGCAATATTCCTGTAGACAATGATGACATAAAGATCAAAGCCAAAGGCTCAGCAATCTCTTCCCTGGCTTCCCAGAGAATCCTAGAATAAATCCTGGAATAATTCATGTACTGTCTCTCTTCCTTTTCACCAGCTATCTTAATAATTTTAGCAGCTTCCTGCTGCATTTTATGCTGCTGCTGTTTTCATCCTCATTTGTTTGCCTCAATCCGATCTAATTCATATTTTATACCATAGATCTAAGCTGAGATCACATTTATTTCTACATGTGTAAAAAGTTTTATTCGCTGCTATGAAATGCCTATTCGCAGAATCCAATTTCAGTTTATTTACTGCTCCCGAATCTATATCCAGGCTTTCTCAGTTAAACACAGTGAATGTCAATAATAACTGGACTCACTTAATTGAACACAGAACAATTGAACACTGTTAACTCTGAATGAATTTCCTGAAATCGTTACAGTTTCAGATGGGACACCCCAATTTGTTAAATGCCTGGATGAGGAGGGATGATTTGGCTTCTTTATTCACTCACTTTGACAGTTGGTTGCAAAGTGGTTAATTGAAAAGAGATATATTCCTCTGCAGATCTTCCAGACCCAAATATACTTACGTTGTAAAAGAAGCCACTTTAATCAGGGTGTCTTGAATTAACAATAAAGTAAGTTTACAAATTGCTACATGTAGGTAGAAATACAAACATAGCATATATGCGCAAAGTTTTGGATTAAGAGATGAGTCCAAAAAGATAAAAGTAAAAATAAATGGTTATATGGATCAGTCTTTAATTTATTCATGAAGAGTAGCTAGCTAACTTTCCAATTATTCTGGCTGGGATTTCATTTCTAAGGCAGTCACCTCTTTGCCCCAGTAAATTTGAATCGTGCCATACCAGATGTTACAGCAACATCTACCTGAATAGCCCTTGATGGAAAGTCTCATCTGTAAGACAAGACCTTCAACAACAGTGTTCTCTCAGTAGCATATTGAAATAGCTCAGATTACCTGGTCAAGACCTGTCGCAGTATTTGACTCTAGTCTCTCATCACAAGAGCAGGAGGGTCATATCATTTGGGGAAAATTACTCTGAGATGCTCAGTAAGTGGTTTTACAAGTTTCACTGAGAGTGTTCGAGCGGGTGTTAATTGCAGTAACAAACTGGAAGCTGATTAATGTTCCAATTACCCAAACAAAACCGCTGGAAGCAACAGCTGCAAGTAAATCTTGTGACTAGGGGCAGAGGTCATTGTGTTTCTCTTCGCATACAAGCCAGAAAAAAGATTATGATGGCCAAAAGCAAAATCACTCATCAATTTTAAAATAGGCTGTTATAGGAGCAATAGTTTCTTTGTGCTGGTACAAAATAAATTGAGGCAGTTTAGCATTGCCGGGAGCTTCACACAAAAGTGCAGAACTGCTTCATGAAGCTCTACTGTAATATAAATATTCCATTAAAACACAATTCCTTCCCCAGACTGCCTAGACGATAAATGTAGCACACGTTTTGGGTCTAAAACGACTGCAACAAATACCAGACTGGCTCATTAAAAGTCCCTGACAGCTGCTTGAAAAAACATTGGCCTCATTAAAATATGTTAATTCTGATCTGCTGTATGCATCAGGCCTCTTCTGCAAAATTGATGCCTGGGAATACTTAATACATTAGTTCCTAACCCTACCCAGTGAAACATGGCACTGACAAAGGTAAAAGAAAGTTGTAATGGCAATATTTAAAGGGATCGTCAGTTTCCTTTCACAAAGTCACTTGTTAGAATGCCAGGGTATTTTACAACCAGTTTTTTTTTTGTCTATCTTGGCTGTCTAGCAATTTGGGCAGTAATTCTGTGAGGAGCCATCCCTTGCTTCCATGAGTAATGTGGTCACTACACTTTAGTGTGGGTATGTCGCTCAGTTTATGTCATGACCATGAGACAGAAGCCGAAGTACGGTGGACTTGCAATTGATTTGCAATTTCGAAATGTATTTCTTAAAAGAGGGCTGATGCAGTCAAAATTGGGTGCAGATGTAAATTAAGTGGCTGTCTGGAGAGAGAAAGAGAGAACGTAAGAGAGAGAGAGAGGGAAAACTACGGAATGTCACAGTTGCATATGTAAAGGAAACTTCGAGCAATATCCCGAAACAGATGGAATGTGATCTCAAAGATAGTGAGGCATTGGCAATCCCTGATCATCGGCCAGATATACCTTTCATTATGTCCCCAACTGCAGATACAATTTGTGTATTTCCCTTTTAAGAACACTCAAGGACAGGAGTTAAAAAAAGTTTCAATTCTACTGCAGGATGCTAGTGGGATCATGTGAGCTAAAGTACACATGCATTTTAGCTGGATTTAAGCATTAATGTATAAATGTGTTGTGAAGATCACAGTTGAAGGACTAAGTCCTGGTCAGCACTACATTGCAGGTAAAGGGATTTTCTCACTCTAAGTGGAAGATGACAGCTATCTAACAAGACTGAAAAAATCAACAGGGCAACAAAAGGACTCTGTCTCACCTCATAAGCTGGAATTCAGTCATGGTCGGAAGGAATCAGAACAACAGAATCTCAACTGACCTTCAAAACTAAGAATCTTGAAATTGACTTCAAATATTCAATACTGAAAATGTGTTGCTGGAAAAGCGCAGCAGGTCAGGCAGCATCCAAGGAACAGGAGAATCGACGTTTCGAGCATAAGCCCTTCTTCAGGAAAGGCTCTCCTGTTCCTTGGATGCTGCCTGACCTGCTGCGCTTTTCCAGCAACACATTTTCAGCTCTGATCTCCAGCATCTGCAGTCCTCACTATCTCCTCCTTCAAATATTCAATGTCAATATGAATGGTAAAGCCCACTACAATGGTTACATTGTTTCACTGTGCTCTTCAGAGAGCAAATCAGAGACTGATTCTGTATTTTTCTTATTATCTTTTTGGACCTATCTCATATTTTAATGCTTGGATTGCTTGTATCCAGGATTTGGTATCTCACAAATGGACACTGCATGAGGTTCACATGCAAAATTCTGATTGCCAATGTCTTACTGTGTAACTGCCTGATTAATGTAATTGTACCTTGAAATGCATCACATCACTCACAAGTACAACCCATGTCCTCAGGATGGAAGAATCTGTTTCTCTGCCCACTCTATGGTGGCTGCCAGTTTTTATTTCCATTGTGCATTTACAATTTGGATGAGGATGGAAGACAACTTAACTGTGTGTCACAGGCTCAACTTGATTAATTTGGTGAAGCTCCAAACTTCAAGTTTGTTTCTTGCTCACATTCCATGTCGATTTCATTAGTTCTGATCTTCTACACATTTCCATCCAACTCTTACATTTAAGCTTTTATTTCTCAATATTACCCCCTGATCCATGGGTCTGTAGCTTAACCAATCATCATGACGTACTGTACCTTACACCATCCGCCTCTTAACATCACGTTGGTGGTGACCATCAATGGCTCCTTGGTTTGGAGCAATCCCTGTTCTCCAATGCACTATTGTCTCTCACCCTGTTATGTTGAGTTGCTCCAATGTCGCAATTATTGTCCCATATGTATCCCAAAAACCTGTCTCCAGTCCAAGAGTCATACAACATGGAAACAGGCCCTTTGATTGAACCAATCCATGCTGACCATAATCCCAAGATAGACTAATCCCACCTGCCTACGTATGACCCATATCCCTCCAAACTGACTTCCTCAACTTCCTTACCTCAGCATCGGTCCTGGATATCCCACAAAACAGAAGAAAAATTGTGTATGCTGGCAATCAGAAACAAAAGCAGAAATTGTTGGAGGAAGTTAGCAGGTCTGGCAGCATCAATGTTTCGGGTCTAGTGACTTTTCTTCAGAACTAGTATTCCTGATATCCCACCCTGACTTTCAGTGAACAGACCCCGAACACTGAGACCATGGGTGACCTGACCAACTTAGAAGGGCAGCCCTGATTAATGAATGGCCACACCGCTGACAGATTTCTGTGCAGCTTCTTGACTGACCTACCACTAATCCCTGACAGGTTGCATTAGACCTGCTGGCAAACGGAACTAGATTAGTGTAGGATATCTGGTTGGCATGGACGACTTGGACTGTTTCCATGATGTACATCTCTATGACTCTGAGTGAGCGTAACCCAGTCCCCAGATTGTAGTGATGCAGATCCCTGATCGTAACTGCCCTAAATGTCTAACTGATCACATCTGAGGCCCTAAACTGAGATTGGCCATTGCCCTCAACTGACTGTGTTGGGTCCTATGACTGACCACAGTCCCTCTTGACTTGGCTGAGGACTACTTCCCTTATACTTTGAGACCTGCTCACTCTGCTGAAATACATGCAGTGCATTTACCACATAAGTTGCTGGCAGCATATATAGATAATTGGCATAGCACAGTGCATACAGCACCATGTTCACCTCCCTGACTCTCCTTTATTGACAAACATGACAGGCTTTTTGTCTGCTTTGGATGTGTGCTAAAAGACAAGGCAAGATAGAAATACTGTGAGCCAACAAGTCCTGCCTCAGGCAGTAAATCACATAGAGGTGAAGCAGGGTGACGCAAGGCTGGGAGGAAGAATAGGCATGAACTGAGTGAATGCTGTGAAAGCAAATAAAGAACCCAAAGGTACACCTTGATTTGCTGCATAAGATGTTCACTTCTTCTTGTGTGCAAAGTGACCTGGCAGCAGTATTACCGGTGTTGGTGTGCTCCTAAGAGCAGAATCGAAGTGGATAATCCTTACTGAGAGTCAGATATGTGCCATGATGATGTGGTGAGCATGTGCATGTCCAATTCCAACTTTCATGGGCAAGGGGTGCAGGGCATTTGTTATCCATAGAGAATGCCCAGAAATATCAGGTATTGCTGATTAAGACAGAAGCTTCAGGGAGCGTGCAGCAGGTTGAATTCACCAGGTACCCACTCTGCTCTGTCTGGGAATTGTTGTCTTCTGATTTCTCTCTGTGACACAGTGAACAGGAAACCGTATATAAATGGGGAATTAGTAAGGAATAGTGAAAGGTTAGTGGATGATATTCATTGGTGAAATTCACATCTTGTTTTTCAAACACTGGACGCAAAATTGATCTTTTCTTTTTCAAGGTCAAGAATCTCAATTTCTGTTCTGAGGAAGTGCCACTGGATCCAAAATGTTAACTCTCCACAGATGCTGCCAGACCCGCTGAGCTTTTCTAGCAATTTCTGTTTTTGTTTCTGATTTCCAGTTCTTTTAACTTTTGTCTCAATTTCTGATCTTGCCATATCTTCCTGATTGGAATATTATTGTCTACATTGTTCAGGAGCTGTGGGAATTCTGACTACTGTTTCAGCTTCAGTAAGAACTATACCTGTGTTTGGCTAATTCTATAAATGATGAAAACTGCAAAACAAAAATTGCACTTATTTTCCGAGTGAAATAATACTCAGGATTCAATTTTTCAATTTTGTTTTCTTGATGGTATATAGATTGGCATGTTAGATGTGTATAATTTTCCATCCCCATTCATGCAATAACTTATCTGATCATCCACCAATCGATTCATTAAGAGCCCAGTTATTTCCTCTTCTTATCATGTCTCCTGTTGGTCTCACAGAGGAGAAAACTTCACTATCAGTCTTTTATCACATTAAAGTAGTTAAAGCATCACCTTCCTATATAAATAATTTAGTAACTTTTTTATTGCCCTAATTTTCTTCGAGACAAAATTGGATGAGCTCAACTGCAGCAGATTGGTGAATCACTTGATCACTGTAAAATCTGACCCCTTCCTGAAGAAGGGCTTATGCCCGAAATGTCGATTCTCCTGTTCCCTGGATGCTGCCTGACCTGCTGCGCTTTTCCAGCAACACATTTTCAGCTCTGATCTCCAGCATCTCCAGACCTCACTTTCTCCACTACGGTGGTACCATGAGCAAATTTGTAAATGGAGTTAGAGCAGAGTTTGGCCACATTGTTGTGTAAAGATGGAATGGGTTTACAATTGCATCATGGTTTTGTGTAGACATTGTGGGCTGAAGGGTCTATTCCTGTGCTACACTGTTCTATCTTCTATGGTCCAAATTGTTACAAGCCATTGAGCAATCATCCTAACTAAACATAGGATGATAGATAGTCATGGGGAGTCAAGTGGGTCACAGGATGGACTAGCAGGTGGGTAAGGGGTAGAATTCCAGGTTGGTAAAGGTACTGAGTGGCAGATGAATACAAGGCATAGCGTCAGGTGAGTGAGAGGTAAGGTGGCAAATAGCTAAGCTGGTAGACTGCTATATAAGTGAGGGGATAAAATACAAAGTGGAATAGGGAGTAGGGTGGAAGATGAGTGGGTGAGGGGTAAAATAACAGCTAGGTAAGGGGGTACAGCTGGACGTTGGTAGTTGAGATGAGGGGGCAGGAGAGTCAGGTATTAATGATGGGGTTGGAGGTCCAGAAAGATGATTGTGAAATTGATGATAGTGTTTCCAAGGGGTCTGAGGTCATGAAGAGGGTTATCTGTTGAGTGATTGTGGGATCAGATTTAGAGTTAGCCAGGAATTAGAGGAGATTTCAATCCCTCTAACATTTCCTGGTTACTCAGGTAAGAATATCAGAACCGTTGACTTTAAAATTTGGTCAGACTTTTAGAGGTTCCAGATCTCTGGTAATTGCCCATCTATGACTTCCTGGGCATATCTCTCGTATTCACTGTGCAGAAACATCCAATGCATATCTTTCAGACCATAGAACTTAGCCCATGTGTTGTATATTATTTTACACAGCTTCTTCCCTCCTCTTATCAGACTTTTGAACAGACCTCTCATATATTACAGTTGATTTGTCTCTGCTCCTTCTCTGTCGTTGTAACACTATATTCTGCATTCTGTTTTATAACCCAGATGTACTTATTCATAGTTTGCCTGGAAAGCATGCAAAACAATAGTTTTCACTATACCTTGGTATATGTGGCAATAATAAATCAAATCAAATCAAATCTGCCTGCACATGGTCCATATCCCTTTATTCCCTGCCTGTTCATTTGTCTGTCCAAATGCCTCTTAAATACCGCTATCATTCCTGTTTCTACCACCTCCCCTGGCAATGTGTTCCAGACACCTACCACCCCCGTGCAAAAAACATTTCTCACACATCTCCTTTAAACTTTCCCCCTCTCACTTTAAACCTATAATAAATAGTTTTTTTTTAAATTGGATTTTAGTAAAGATTCCGCATGGTAGACTAATTAATAAAGTTAGGTCGCATGGGATTCAGGGTGAACTTGCCAATTGGATACATAATTGGTTTAATGGCAGGAGACAGAGACTAATGGTGGAGTATTGCTTTTGGTGCTAGAGGCCTGTGACCAGCGGTGTTCCACAGGGGTCAGTTCTGGGTCGTCTTTTATTTGTCATTTATATAAATGATTTGGATGAGAATATTGAAGGCATGGATTGTGTATGACAGCAAAAATTGTGGATGACTGCAAAATTGGTGGCATACTGGACAGTGTATAAGGTTTTCTTGGATGACAAAGGTATTTTGATCAAATGGATCAATGAGCTAATAAATGGCAGATGCAGTTCAGTCTGGCTAAATGCAAGGTATTGGATTTTGGTACATCAAACAAGGGTAGGGCTTATACACTTAATGATAAGGCTTTGGATAGTGTTGTAAAACAGAGGAACCTAAGTGTTCAGGTACATAATTCTTTAAAGGTTTTGTCCCATATGGACAGGGTGGTTAAAAAGGCATTTGGCAAGCTTGCCTTCATTGTTCAGTCCTTTGAGTATATGAGTTGAGACTTTATGTTGAGGTTGCACAGGACATTTAAGCCTGTTCTGGCATACTGTGCCCAGCTCTGGTCACCCAGTTATGAGAAGGATATTATTAAGCTGGAGAGAGTTCAGAAGAGATTTACCAGGATGTTGCTGGGTATGGAAGGTTTGAGTTATAAAGAAAGACTGGATAGGCTGGGACGTTTTCACTGGAGTATAGGAGGTTAAGAAGTGACTTGATAGAAATTTATAAAATAATGAACAATATAGTTAATGATAGTTGTCTTTTCACTAAAATGGAGGATCTCAAGACTAAGGGCACATTTTTAAGGTGAGAAGAAAGGGATTTAAAAAGATATGAGGGTAATTTTTATTCATGGAAGGTGGTTCGAGTGTGGAATGAATTTCCTAAGGAAATGGTGGGTATGGAGACAATTACAACATTTAAAAGACATTTAGATGGATACATGGATGAATGGGAAAAGTTTGGAAGAATAGGGGCCAAGAGCAGGCAGGTGGGACTAGTTTAGTTTGGGATTATGTTCGGCATGGACTGGGAGTACCAAAGGGTCTGTTTCTGTGCTGTATGATTCTATGGGGAGTTGAGAGGTCATTTTGCGGCTGTACAAGACACTGATTAGGCCACTTTTAGAATATTGCATGCAATTCTGATCTCCTTCCTATCGAAAAGATGTTGTGAAACTTAGAGTCATAGAGTCATAGAGATGTACAGCATGGAAACAGACCTTCGGTCAAACCCGTCCATGCCAACCAGATATCCCCACCCAATCTAGTCCCACCTGCCAGCACCCGGCCCATATCCCTCCAAACCCTTCCTATTCATATACCCAGCCAAATGCCTCTTAAATGTACCAATTGTACCAGCCTTCACCACTTCCTCTGGCAGCTCATTTCATACACGTACTACTCTCTGCGTGAAAAAGTTGCCCCTTAGATCTCTTTTATATCTTTCCCCTCTCACCCTAAACCTATGCCCTCTAGTTCTGGACTCCCCGACCCCAGGGAAAAGACTTTGCCTATTTAGCATATCCATGCCCCTCATAACTTGAAAGGGCTCAGAAAAGATTTACAAGCATGTTGCTAGGGTGTGAGGATTTGAGCTATAGAGAGAGGCTGAATAGGCTGGGGCTGTTTTCACTGAACCGTCGATGGCTGAGGGGTGATCTCATAGAAGTTTATAAAATCATGAGGAGCATGGATAGAATAAATAAACAAAGTCTTTTCCCTGGGATGGGGAAGTCCAGAACTAGAGGGCAACGGCTTCTGGTGAGAGGGAAAGATATAAAAAGGATCTAAGGGGCAACTTTTTCACGCAGAGGATGGTGTGTGTATACAATGAGCTGCCAGAAAAGTGGTGGAGGCTGGTATAATCACAATATTTAATAGGCATTTGGGTGGGTATATGAATAGGAAGGATTTGGAGGGATATGGGCTAAGTGCTGGCAAATGGGACTAGATTAGGTTAGGATATCTGGTCAGCATGGACAAGTTGAACGGAAGGGTCTGTTTCTGTGCTGTATACCTCTATGACTCTATGACTGTATGTCCCCCAGGAAAAAGATCCGACCATCCATCCTGAGCATGCCTCTCATAATTTATTATACTTCCGTCAGGTTGTTTCGCAGCCTCTGAAGCTCTAGCAGCAACAATCCAAGTGTGTCCAACCTCTCGTTATATCTAATACATGCCAATCCAGGCAACATCCTGGTAAATGTTTTCTGCAACCTCTCCAAAGCCTCCACATCCTTCCTAAAATGTAATGACCAGAAGTGCACACAATACCCCAAATGCGGCCTATTTAAAATTTTAACATTGCTAATTTTATACTCTATGCCCTGACCAACGAAGGCAAACATGCTGTATACCTTTTTTATTATCTTATCCACTTGTGTTGCCACTTTCAGGGCACTACAGATTTGCACCCAGATGCCTCTTTATTTCACTGTCCCTAAGGACCCAGCTATTTTATTGTATACTTTTCTCTTGCCTTTGACCTCCTAAAATGCATCAGTCCATATGTCTGGAATAAAGTCCACCTGCCATTTCTCTGCCCAACTTTCCAGTTGATCGATATCCTGCTATATCCTTCAACAACCTTCTTCACAATCCACAACTCCACTTTTCGTGTCATCTGCAAACTTACTAATCAGACCACTGACATTTTCATCTAAATCATTTATATATATTACAAACAAACAGAGGTCCCGTGCTGAACCTTTGTATGGAATGCCTTTAGTCACAGAACTCCAATCAGAAAAATACCCCTCCACAACTGTCCTCTTTCTTCTATGACCAAGCTAATTTTGTATCCAACTTACCAATTCATCACAGATCTCTATGACTGCTACTTCTTCATCAATGTACCATTAAGGATTTTGTCAAATACTTTAGTAAAGTACACATGGACAACATCCATCAGCAGTCATCTTTGTCACTTCTTCAAAAAACTCAATAAGATTTGTGAGACAGGACCTCTCCCATGCAAGATTAGAGTGATGCTGGAAAAACACAGCATCCGAGGAGCAGGAAAATCGATGTTTCAGACAAAAGCCCTTCAGCAGGAATTCTGCTTTTCCAGCTTTTCCAGCACCAGTCTAATCTTTACTCTGATCTCCAGCATCTGCAATCCTCACTTTCGCCTCTACCATAGAAAGCTATGCTGATTATCCCTCTACTCTCCTGTACAACATTACTTGTTGTAAGAAGTATCTTATCACCGCTCACCATGTTATCTGAGTTATTTGGTCAATTTGCAGCCACCATCCTCTCTCCTGATGGCAATTCAGAGTGTCTGCTTGGTTTGGTGTGGTGGAGAAAAACTATTTTTGCATTTAACAAGAGGAGGCTCTCATCCTAAATAAGACATAATTTATTGTATAGTAGAAACTATGCACAAGTTGCATTGTTACAGAGACTATGAGGAAGACATGATGTTCAATCCTACTCCTTCAAGATCCTAAGTTGTTATCCCACTGAGTCCACTTGATCATAACAAATGATACTCAAGGCATTCTTTCAGAGCCTTGCATAGAGTCATACAATATGGGAACAGAACCTTCAGACCAACCTGTCTATAATCCCAAACTAAACTAATCTCACCTGCCTGCTCCTGGCCCATATCCCTCCAGATGTTTCCTATTCTTATCTAAGTGTCTTGTCAACATTGTAACTGTGCGCATATCCACCATTTCTTCAGCAAGTTCATTCCACACACAAACCACCCTCTTTGTCAAAAAGCGCCCCTCATGTTTTTTTTAAATCTCCTCTCACCATAAAAATGTGCCCCCTGGTCTTGGAATCTCCCATCCTTGGGAAAAGATACCTACCTTTACCCCTATCTATACCCTTCATGATTTTATAAACCTCTGTAAGATCACGTCTCAACTTCCTATGCTTCAGTGAAAAAAGTTCCAGTCTATCCATCTTTCTTTATAAGTCACCCGTTGCATTCTATTCACTTGACATTCACTTGACATCTTCTGATCATTCAATTTCCTTATCTTAGTTTCTCCTTAGCTTTGTTCTGAGTGAGTTACTAAGATATTCACCATTTCTTTCTCTCAGCTCCCTTTCCAAATAACTCTTCATTTTTCAGCTCTCTGCAAATTCTTCACCTTCTGTCCTCCACATTTATTCATCTCCTATTCTCAAAAACCTAACTGCTTACATTTTGTATTTGTCCCTGGGAAAACCTTTATCCTAAGTCACCTACAACTTCAATTTCCAACTCTCTTGTTTATTTTGTTGTATTCACATCCAGCGTTTATTGCCCATCCCTAGTTGCCGTTGAGAAGGTGGTGGGTGAGTTGTCTTCTTGAACCACCACAGTCCACGTGCTATAGATTGACCCTAAATGCCCTTTGGGATGGAATCCCAGGATTTTGACCCAGTGACACTCAACAAATTGTGATACATTTCTAAGCCAGCGTGGTGGGTGGCTTGGAGGGGAACTTGCAGGTAGTTTCCATATATCTTTTGCCCTTCCTTTTTTAGATGGAACTGATCTTGGGTTTAGAAAGTGTTGGCTGAGGATCATTGGTGAATTTCCACCTTGTACCTTGCAGATAGTATATACTGCTGCTAATGTGTGTCAGTGGTGGAAGGAATGGATGTTTGTGCATGTGGTGCCATACAAGTGGGCTGCTTTGTTCTGAGTGCTGTCAAGCTTCTTGAGTGTTGTTGGGGCTGCACTCATCCAGGCTAACCTGTGCCTTGTACAAGATGGACAGGCTTTGGGGATTCAGGAGTCAAGAGTGTGATGCTAGAAAAGCACAGCAGTCAGGCAGCATCTGAGGGGGAGGAGAATTGACGTTTCGGGAAAGAGCCCTTCATCAGGAATGATTGATTCTCCTGCTCCTTGGATGCTGCCTGACCTGCTGTGCTTTTCCAACACCACACTCTTGACTCTGATCTCCAGCATCTGCAGTCCTCACTTTCTCCTTTGGGGATTCAGAAGGTGAGTTAATCACCATATTATTCCTAGCTTCTAACTGAGTCCTGCAATCACTGTGTTTATGTGGTGAGTCTGGTTGTGTTTCAGTTCAAAGGTTACTCCCAGGATGTTGACAGTGGGAATTCAGTGATGTAACACTATTGAATATCAAGAGGCAATAGTTAGATCGTCTCTTATTGGAGATGGTCACTGTCAAGCATTTGTGTGTTGTCAATGTTACTTGCCACTTGTTAGTCCAAGCTGGATATTTTCCGCATAGATTTTGCATTTGAACATGGATTGCTTCAGTATCTCGGGAGGCATGAATGGTGCAGAACATTGTGCAATTATTAGCGACTATCCCCACTTCTAATGTTATGATAGAGGGAAGGTCATTGATGAAGCAACTGAAAGTGGTTGGGCCTAGGACACTATCCTGAGGAGCCCCTGCTGCGATGTCCTGGAGTTGAGATGACAGACTTTCAACAACCACAACCATTTAGCTATGTGCCAGGTCTGAGTCCAACCAGTTTGCCCATGCAGACCCATTGATTTAAGTTTTACAAGGGTTCCTTAATACCATACTCAGTTAAATGCAGCCTTGATGTCAAGGGCTGTCACTTTCACCTCACCTCTGGAATTCTGCTCTTTTGTCCATGTTTAATTCAAGGTTGTAATGAGGTCAGGAGCTGAGTTGCCCTGGCAGAACTCAAACTGGGTGCTCTTGAGCAGATTATTGCTGATAAAGTGCTCCTTGATAATACTGTTGTTGACACGTTCCATCCATTTACTGATGATCGAGTGGAGACTGATGGGCACTTATTGACTGGGTTGGATTTATCCTGCTTTTTGTACACAGGACAAAACTGGGAAATTTTCCACATTGTCAAGTAGATTCCAGTGTTGTAACTGTACTGGCAGAGCTGGGCTGGGGTGTGACATCATCTGGAGTGCAAGCCTTCAGTACTATTACTGGAATGTTTTCAGGGCCCATATCCTTTGCAGCATTGAGTGCCTTCAACCATTTCTTGATATCATATGGAGTGGCTAGAGACTGTCTGGGGACCCTGGAGGAGGCCATGATGGATCATCCATTTAGCATTTCTAGCTGAAGATTGCTGCAAATACTTCAGCTTTACAATTTGGTATTGGGTTCTTCAATCATCGAGGATAGGGATATTTGAGGAGCCTCCTTCTCCAGTGAGTTGTTTAAACGTCCACCAGCATACATGACTGGAGGTGGCAGGTCTCCAGAGCTTACATCTGATCCATTAGTTGTGGGATTGCTTAGCTTTGACTGACACTTGCTGCTTATGTCCTTTGGTATGAAAGTAGTCCTGTTTATGCTTCTATTCACCAATATACTCTTGTTCCCCAAGATTTTCTCACTATCACCTTTATCTCTATCCAAACACACCTTCCAGAAGATTATTTATTATATCCCATTCTGTTTGTCCTTCTACTGCATTTGTGCATCTACCTCCTCAAGTCTAAGGTTCACAGATTTGTCTTTAACTAGTAGACAAATGGTGTAGTTATCTACTGTTGAATTGGTCCTACTAGAGCTTCCTCTTAATTGCCATTATCAACTAGTATCATATTGGAAGGTGCCAAAACCTTGGGTTTTATTTTTCACCATCCACAAGATCTTTAGATTAGCCACAGATTAAGTGTGGTTTCTGGAAGAGACATTTCAGTGTTGTGGTAGGGACAGAACTTTGATTGGAGAAATGCAAACAGGGCATTGAGGGAGAAATGGACATGGACTGAGTTAGCATCAACACATCATGACAGTAAAGTCTTTTGATCAGAGGAGAAATGAACGTAGATTTTAATGGAACTAATCAAAGCTGGAGAGAGAGAAGCAGCCATAAATTCAGAATAAGGCAGACCAACAGGTGGTCAGGAGAAAATGAGATAAAGTTGAAGATGCAGGAGATCAATTTCATGGACGAGATGAACTTGAAGAAGGGAGTGTTACAGGTAAATGGAAAGAACCTAGACAGAGATCCCTATTCTGTTCCCTATTTCATCATATTGTAAAGTAATTCCATGGAGCACATGACCATTTTTGTTCTCCATTTTCTATTCTTTACCAGAATAAACCATCTCCAGTGCCTGACCCACTTTAGTCCTGGAAAACTTTATTCAGGAATCCTGAAGAAGGGCTCATGCCTGAAACGTCGATTCTCCTGTTCCTTGGATGCTGCCTGACCTGCTGCGCTTTTCCAGCAACACATTTTCAGCACTGATCTCCAGCATCTGCAGTCCTCACTTTCTCCCACTTTATTCCTGGACAGATCTCTCTCTAGCTTCTTCCCAGTTCTCCATAACACTCACTTCTTCAAGTGCATCTTCAACCCCAACCCATTTTCTCCTGACCACCTATTGTTCTGCCTCATTCTGATGTTATTGCTGCTTCTCATTTTCCAGCCTTAACTAGTACCATTAAAATCTATGCTCATTTCTTCTGTGATCAAAAGTTCAATTCTTTACTGTCTTGATGTGTTGATGCTATCTCAATCCATGTCCATTTTCTCCATCGACGCCATTTGCATTTCTCCAATCAAAATTCTGTCTCTGCCACAACACTAAAATGGTTCTTCCCAAAACCATGGCTAATCCACCAAGCATGCACACCTCTGGACACCCTGGGCAATTTAATGTGACCAGAGTGCCTAGCCTGCATATCTTTGGACTGTGGGAGGAAACTGGAACACCCAATGGAAACTCACATAGATACAGGGAGAACATGTAGAATCCACACAAACAGTCACCGAAGGCTGGAATCAAACCTGGGTCCCTGGTGCTGTGAGGTAGCAATGCTTACCATTGTACCTCCCCCCCCCACCCAACCCCAAATAAAAGTCCAAATATTCTCTGTGATTGATGGATAATAAGATAGTACGTGATCCACTTGACCTCCTTCAGTGTCTCTGCTGCCTTTGTCATGGTTGGAAGTCACACGACACCAAGTTTTAATTCAACAGGTTTATATGAAATCACAACTTTTCGGAGCGATGCTCCTTCATCAGCTGATGAAGGGGTTGCACTCCGAAAGCTTGTGATTTCAAATAAAACTGTTGGACTTTAACCTGGTATCATGTGATTTCTGACTTTGTCCACCCCAGGAGAAAATGAGGACTGCAGATGCTGGAGATCAGAGTCGAGAGTGGGGTGCTGGAAAAGCACAGCAGGTCAGGCACACCAGTCTAAAACCAGCACATCCACACTTTGTCATAGTTGGTTACATCTTATCAAAGGACATCAGCAATGAGCAACTGAGTCAGTGTCAAGAAATTCATGTCTCCTGTTGTGATTTGTACTTGTATGATAATTTCACAGAGTGGGAGATTAAAGTTTCACCTCCAGGTTAGGCAGCATCAAAAATCATTGTAAACAGACTTTTTATGTTTTTGTGCTGAGAGCGGAGAGAATGAATGATGGACAGCACAACATGGAAGGCTCTCTCTCTCTGTGTCTCTCTCTCTCTCTGTCTCTCTCTCTCTCTCACTCACTTCCTCTCTCCCTTTCTCTCTGGTTTCTCCTCATCATCTCAGAAGACAGTACCCATTCAAAAAACAATTGGACTAGCAGACATTTATCAAAAACTCAAACATATCTACAAACTTCTCCACTGATGAGGAAATCGGTGAACAATTTAAGCTTTTGGTAGTGTCTCACATGGGAGACCGATAGTGAAGGTAAGAGCCAGTTGGATCCAAGGAAATTTGGCTAATTTGATCTAGAATTGTCTAAGTGGCAGGTGGATGGTAATGGTTGAGGGGCATTTTTGTGACTGGAAGTCTTAGACTCGAATGTCGGAGGGTTGTTTAGTAAGTTTAAGGATGATACAAAAATTGGTGGGGTGGTAAATTGTGACGACAATAGCCTTAGATTACAGGAGGATACAGATGGGCTGGTCAGTGCCAAACAGAGTGCAATCTAGAAAAGGGTGAGTTCATAGTCTTAGGCAGAACTAACAAAGCTAGGGATATACGATGAATGGTAGGACCCTTTGAAGCACTAAGGATCAGAGGGGCTTTAGTGTGCATGTGCACCGGTTCCTTCTAATTGCTGGCCGAGGCACAGAGTTGAAAAGCACGGAAGTGATGCTGGAACTGTATAAAGTATCGATTAGGCCAGAACCAGAGTATTGTGTGCAGTTCTGGAATCCATATCATAGGAGGAATGTAATTGCATTGGAGAGGGTATAGAGGAGGTTTTCCAGGATGTTGCCTGGGCTGGAGAACTTTTGCTATGAAGACAAATTGGATTAACTATTCTCCTTGGAGCTGAAGGGACTGGACGGGAACATGATTTAAATGTTTGAAATTGTGAGGGGTATAGACAGGGTAGAGAAGAAAAAAATGTTTCCCTTGGGTAGGGGGAATGAATGACTAGAAGACATAGATTTAAAGAAAGGGGCAAGAAGTTTAGAGGGGATGTGAGGATTTTTTTTTCACTCAGAGATTGGTGGGAATCTGGAACTCACTGCTTGGAAGGGTGATAGAAGCAAAAAGGTTCATAACATTTAATAAGTATTTAGACATATACTTGTGATGCCGAGTCAAAGAGGCTACAGGCTAAGTGCTGGAAAATGGGATTAGAATACTTACGTGATTGTTTTTGACCAGCACAGGCTCTATGGGCTGAAGGGCCTTTTTCTGTGATATAGATGCATATGACTCCAATTAAACAATTGTGGTCTTTGGTTACAAATCTAACACCCCAAAGGCTCCAAGAGCTCTTAAAATGTCTTATTCTTCATCTTCCTGTCTGTACTAGACAATCTTTCCTTTTTAAAGTTACTATCTACATTTTTGTTTGAAGTCACATTTTATAAATTTTTTTCTGGATTACTAGAGAACCAAATTCATCTGTCTTTCACTCAAAAAACCTTATAACCTGTTCCTTCATTCTGATCTAGGTAACTATATCTTTATTTGGCACATGATATAGCTCTGTGCTAAAAAGAAAGAAATATTTGACCAAGAAAGAATTGAAAAGAGGATAGCTGACTTACAATTCTCATCTGATTCTAACACATCTGGTGGCTCACCGGTACATACTGAACAGATTAGTGAACAAACTGGATTGGGGCAAATAAATTGATTCATCAAATACTGTTTGAAAATGGAAACTGCAAAAAGATTTTCTTGAGTGTCTAGGAATAAAAACAGTCAAATGTGCACATTTGATATTAGTGCCTTCAGAAAACACAATCAATAACTTACTAAAAACTCAAAATCTATGCCTTGGAAGAATTAAAAGGAGCCACCAGGTACTTAAAGTGGAACTTCTGACTGAAAGCCAGGAAAACAGAAATTGCAGAACCAGCAGTGATATATTTGGAGGTTGAAATTGAGGACAATGAAATGGATAAATTAAGATTGAACATTGAATACTGTTATGCATCAGATCAGACCAGACCCCCTCAAAACATGTTAAGATGGTAACCCAGACCCTAACTTTTTCTTATTTTAAAGGTAGATGTGAAGCGTGTGTTCCTGATGCAATGTGACTGATCAAACTGCTCGACATTATGGAAAACAATTTATTTAAACACTATAGTTAAAGTACGAAAAGAGGAAAGAGGAATTTAGAATAATTCAACTATAGGAAAACTTAACCAAATAATAGATACAGCACTAATTACTAATTAAGTGTTTCAATATAATAACATCCCATCAACACACACCTTGGCAAAAAGGTAAATTCAGACCCAGATTCTTACATGTAGTTCTCCAATCCAGGAGGAAACAAGAGAGTAACAGCTAGGACTCATTCACTGAAGCTTCCAACTCTTCAGAGTCCCCAAACAGCTTCTGACTGCTACAGCTAAAAAAAAACCTAAAATGTCCAATCTGTGAGAACTGGCCACTCCCAGTCAGGCTGCTTCTATTGTTCCAACTTTTTTTAAAAAACCTTAAAGGCCTCCTGTCTTTAGTATCTAGTTTGTCACCTCTGCCTTTACAATCTCTCTTTAAAAAACCCAGGTCAAAATATCCTTTACAAAGTGACAGCATTGTCACAATTCCAAGAATGAATGGAGCGGTGCGGTGGCTTAGTGGTTATCACTGTTACCTCACAGCGCCAGGGACCCGGGTTCAATTCCAGGGTGACTGTCTGGAGTTTGCACGTCCTCCCCGTGCCTGTGTGGGTTTCCTCTGGGTGCTCTGGTTTCCTTCCAGTCACCAAAGATGTGCAGGTGAATTGGCCATGCTAAATTCCCATAGTGTCAGGTTCATTAGTCAGAGGGGGATGGGTCTGGGTGAGTTACTCTTCGGAGGGTTGGCATGGACTTGTTATGCTGAAGGGCCTGTTTCCACACAGTAGGTAATCTAATCTAATCAGGAATATGGATGGAGAGAAGAAAGGGGAAAAGAGAAAGAGCAACAAAAAAAGAAAGTGAATTCCAATTAAGACAAATTGAGCCAAGAAACGTGAATAGCCCTTGGGAAAGTCCCAAAGCTTACCAGTCTAAAAAGCTGAGTATTCAAGTTTTCCTATTTAATCCCTACGTATGACAGAAAAAAAAAGTGCCTTCTTTATATCTTTCAAGCACTTAACACAGTTGTTAAAGTGGCCAGGCCAACAATGGACACTGCTGTGGCAGAGCAGACTGAGAGGGAAAGCTCATAAAATTTTATCCAAGGAGAGTGCATGGATTATCAGGCAGCAAAAAGGATTATTTTATGTGAGTGGGAGTTAGTGTCAGAGATGTACAGTCAGAATTTCCATATCCTCAAGAAACAGCCTGACCACACATACTAGGAGGTTGAACAATTTAAGTAGCTCGCTATTGACCAGTGGCACCAGGCACGTAATATTGAAGCCACCCACATAAAGGTATCATGAGGTAATTCTCCTTGAGGAATGTAAAGGTTCAATGTCATTTCCAATACATGTAGGAGAACAGAGAGTAGCAGGAGCTAGACAGGGAGCAATTCTAGCTGATGCTTATGTCCATTCCCATATACTCTGAAGCTGGAGTCTGGGAGCTGACACGGTCCAGAGAGGGAAATGAGTGAGATAAATGCCCCTGAGACAATAAATAAATACACCTGTTTGGGAAAGGTCAGTTACTACTGTAACAGCAGTTAAATAATATCTAATGGTATACAGCAAATACTAGGAACATTCAGTTTTAAAGGACTCCAAGTTCCTTCCTTTGGGAAGAAAATATCCCTATTAAGTTGTATGATGATGCTGCAAGGTTATGGTGTCCTCGGCTTTTTTTTTTCAGAGAGATTGTAAAAGTCACAGACTCCAAAAAGTCTAAGTTTGAAAGTTTTATGGCCAACTTGATTATAGCTAATGGATGCTGGCTCAGCAAAAAGACTTTTAAGTTTAAAAAAAACACTTGTACAATGAAAGGGGAGTGGGCAATTCTCCCAGCTCAGCTTTTCTCTGGTTTGATTTGGGTTTTCTGGCAGTCTCACTATTCACAGAAAGCAGTCAGGCAGTTGCAAAAGCTGCTGGACCCAAAGAAGCATAGAGTCATAGAATCATAACGATGCACAGCACGGAAACGGACCTTTCAACCCAACCAGATATCCCAATCCAATTTAGTCCCACCTGCCAGCCCATATCCCTCCAAACTCTTCCTATTTATATACCCATCCAAATGCCTCTTAAATTTTGTAATTGTACCAGCCTCCACCACTTCCTCTGGCAGCTCATTCCATACACGTACCACCCTCTGCATGAAAAGGTCGCCCCTTAGGTCCCTTTTATATCTTTCCCCTCTCACCTTTCAAGTTTCACAACATCTTTCCGATAGGAAGGAGATCAGAATTGCATGCAATAGTCCAACAATGGCCTAACCAATGTTCTATACACCGCAACATGACCTCCCAATGCCTGTGCTCAATACTCTGACCAATAAAGGAAAGCATACCAAACGCCTTCTTCACTATCCGATCTACCTGCGACTCCACTTTCAAGGAGCTATGAACCTGCACTCCAAGGTCTCTTTGTTCAGCAACACTCCCTAGGACCTTACCATTAAGTGTATCAGTCCTGCTAAGATTTGCTTTCCCAAAATGCAGCACCTCGCATTTATCTTAATTAAACTCCATCTGCCACTTCTCAGCCCATTGGCTCATCTGGTCAAAATCGTGTTGTAATCTAAGGTAACCCTCTTTGCTGTCCACTTCACCTCCACTTTTGGTGTCATCTAAAAACTTACTAACTGTACCTCTTATGCTCACATCCAAATCATTTATGTAAATGACAAAAAGTAGAGGACCCAGCAACCGATCCTTGTGGCACTCCACCGGCACAGGCTTCCAGTCTGAAAATCAACCCTCCACCACCTACATCTATCTTCCACCTTTTAGCCAGTTCTGTATCCAAATGGCTAGTTTTTCCTGGATTCCATTAGATCTAACCTTGCTAATCAGTCTCCCATGGGGAACCTTGTCGAACGCCTTACTGAAGTCCATAAGCAGTTCAAAGCTGGTCCTCCTCTCTCTCTGATCGCTCTCCCATAAGACCCTGTGTTTGATTTTACTTTTTGTGCCAAGGGGTGATTAAAGGGATTGTTGCAAGTATTGGGAACAGTATCATTAAGTTGGATTTAATCTGTTGGGTTTTTGGATAGGTTAAATTATTCTGCATCCTGTTCTCTTTTGTTTGTGTTTCATTCAGTAAGCTTGTAACAAATTTTATTTTGTTTAAAACTAAGTGGTTTGACCAGTCTCATCCCTCCTAGAATATCCGCATTACACCTGCTTAAAACAACTAGCAAAGTTAGGGTTTGGACTACTTTCTTGATATGTTTTTTGGGGGGGGGGGGGGTCTAGCCTGGTCTATCACACTTGTCATAACTAATTCTTAGCTAATCTATGTCTAATGTATATGTTTGGTTCTTTAATTTCTAGAATAAGCATCACAGAAAACACACTAAAGCTATTTAAAATGTTAACATGAAGCTTTTGGCAACAAATAAACACAAAGTGAAAAACATGACTGATGTATTTTTTTTCACTATTTTTATGTTCTGCTTGATATTTTAAACCAATGCTCTTCTGAGGTACTGGTCCACCCCAGGATTGATTTGAGATTTTAGGGATATTGTAGTTATTGAATGGTTAAACTGAGAGATGGCCTTAAGGGTCTGATTCTATAGGGAGACACTTGATATCTGCTCTGTGATGTTACATATTGATATGGGGTCCAAGAGTATCTTCCTATCATGGTTCAGTCAGTGGGTTGGGAGCAGAATGTAGGCTTTCAACTGGTAAAATATCCCCCCAAATTTCATTGTCCAGACATTAATTGGGATACAGTGGAGGTATTACATGCTGTGCATTATTCTCCCCCATTTCTGAACATTCATCTCATAAATGGATGATTCTGGATCCAGGGACAGGCTGCAGGCCTGCATTTCTAATGTCACAATGGCAGAGGTAAGCCCCTCCTTTTTCGCATCAAAGTGCAGTACAAATGACTACTTCATATTTCACATCATTACATACACCATTTGTGGGTGTGGTAGTAACTAGTCCATTTACTGGACCCATTTTCAAATGTATGTACCTGTTTGTTCTTGCTTTATTCCCTGCTTGGTCCGCTGTATTTTGCTTTCCTTTTTCCTTATATCAAATTATTGGGTTTTTTTCCCTCTCTTCTTCCTGGTTCTGCATTGAAATGAAACTATTGTCCTCCAGAGAGTTGGGCTTACCCTTGGCTGGTTATGGCACATGCAGTTACAGGAACAGATTAAGTCTGGAGTTGAAAGATTCTTGAGCCCTCCTTTCACCTGTACTCGGGTTGTGGCTATTTCTTACTCAGCACATTTCCCCTCTTAACCTTCAATTGTCCCAACTATTTTTACTTTAATCATTTTCCTCTCTCACATGTACCATTTTGTTTTAAAGTCAGTTTCTCCATAAATTATGTGTCAGTAGCTTGATCGTAAATGCATTTTCCTGCTCTTCAGGCCACAATAAACATTGTGTATTTACTTGAAATCCATTCCTCAGTGCTTTCACTGAGCTGATGTTGATTACTTCAGTTGTAGCAATCACTTCTGCACGGTTATACTAGTATCCCAACATTATGTCAAGTATTCTTGACGTTCTGATAAAAAGATCAAAAATGTTGGAATGGGAGAGCGGAATGTTTTGGGAAGGGCACAAATATCTCCAAAAGAAAGCTGTCCATTAGTCAGCTTCATCCACACTTTTTACTTTTATTAGATATATTCCATTTAACTATACCCAATGTGAGTTATTTCCATTCAATGTTATGTCATTTTCCTGTTACAATCTTTCTTCCAAGCAGGCCACCTCATTAATTGACACACTATCTAATTCAGAAGCTCTTGAGAAAGCTTACAGTCAGGTTTTAAAGAAATAGGTTTGTAATATCTTTATAACAGAAATCAAACATTTCAGTCTTGTTTTCAAGCATTGCCAAATGCTGCTGCTTTTTCATTCTTAGGAAACAAAATTCTCAAAAGGAACTTGCCAGAGTCTGCTTGTTATTTTCTTCTTTTAAAATTCTTCCAAATTCAAATATGGTAAAAACATTCCTGAGTATCTGTTTAAAGTCATTATTGTCTCACTCAAGGGATGAAATTCTAAACATTTCTGATTTGACACACCGGGGAGGATGGAGGTAGTGAGGACTGCAGATGCTGGAAAGTTAGAGTTGATAAAGTGTGGAGGTGGAAAAAGCACAGCAGGTCAAGCAACATCAGAGGAGCAGGAGAGTGTTGTTTCAGTCCTGATGAAAGGTCCTGACCTGAAATTGACTCTCCTGCTCCTCTGATGCTGCTTGACCTGCTGTGCTTTTTCCAGCTCCACATGGAGGAGGATGTTGTAACTTATATCTTTGTAATCTCCTTCCTCAAGGTTCTAAGCTCAACTGGTGACAAAGGTCTGCATGTGGTTCTGAACCCCTCTACAACCACAGCAGGAGTTCCCTCTTTACTTCTTTTTGAGTCATTTTTTTTGCCAATGGCCCTTGCTACTACACATATCAGCTTCGCTTCCCTGTACAAGAGGGGTGAGGCAGGAAAGAGCGTATTACCATCTTCACCTTCCCAAACTGCCCAAAGTCCCCAGGAAAATTATTGTCCCTAAGATCACTATCCTCACCAGGGGACACTGCAGCTATTATTGTTTATTGCTGGCTAATTTGTGTTTGATATTATAAATGTTGGCTGTAAGAGTGATGTGGGGACGCAACACTTTGTCATTGAATTAGTTCTGTCAGAGTGCCATTTGCACCCTCTAGTTCACCCTTTAATGTGGCGTTGTCTGCTCATAAATCAGTGTTTTGTTTAAATATTTTTTCAATCCGTATATTTTTAGAGTGTTCCTCATCACATGCTTCTATTTCCCTCTGTAATTAAAATTACAAGGTATCACTTACCCTTTTTAACTTTGTAACCTGCTGCGTAGACTCTTAGTATGTCAATTGAAGAAGCTAGCTCCATGACAAGGACTGCTCTTTGGCCCAGAGTACCTGCTGATACATGTTTCCAGTGTTGGTAATTTACACTGTCTCAATAAACCATTTGAATCCATTCAGCTAATGACCATAGGGCAGCTACTCATGACATGAGGATGACCATCATCTTACCTTCATCTGAAGGTCAATTATCATTCTTTCTAAAACCAAAACTTCCCATATTCCCAAAATACTGCTTTGATAAGAACACACATGTGGCACCAGATAAATCTTTGACACGAGTTCAAGAAATTACCATGATCTTGGTGATCTTGATAATTGTTGTGGACCTTTCTTGTACCTTACATTTTTTTTTAATTTAATAAAAATGTGATGATGTTTGGGAAAGGCTAGTTATAAATGCAACAGCTGTTAAATAACATATGACACAAGAAATATTAGAAAAATTTAGTTTGAAAGCGATCCCTATTTCCAACAGCAAACAAGTCTGTACCTGAGAATTTCCTATTTAAATGGCTTCACCAACCTCATCTCCTTTAAGATTTTTCATCAAATGCACACCCACATCTTAGGCTTTTTTTGTCTCAGTTTATAATCTCTCCTTCTGGGTTGGTTACACCTCTTAGAAGCACCTCAGGATGTTTTGCTATATTAAAAGCAATATATCATTACAAGTTCTTGTAACATTATGTAAGTGTATCATAAGCTCTGATGAATCAGGTACAAAAGAATAGTGCTGTGTCTGATTTTGGTTTAGTAAATCACAAAAAAAGAACCAACTGGATAATAATGTGCTCCACAACATTGTATTGCTTGAATGGAATCTGTCTGTAATGGACACCACTGGGATTGGTTTCAGTTAAGACAGGTGCTTTAATGCAGGTTTAACTCTGAATCATGCACGGTATTGTTGAGACTGACATTCAATGGGTTTTAAGACAGATTTTGCTTTATAATGCTTGGTACAGTAGATAAGAAAAACACATGTATCCTGTTCACCACTTGCTTGTGGCAGTGAGCCAGTAAATTAAATAACAGGACAAGCAAAGCAATAGAAAAGCATAAGCAATCTGGAGCAAGGATGAACCTTTTCAGTGATCTTTCCACATGGGGGGAATGCGATCCAGCTGAATGTTTAACATGTCACCTTTGTCTTGAAGTAACTGTATTGGTTAACAAAATAAAAATCTTTCAGCTTTAGGAGGACTTGTCTCTCCATGAAATAAACCCACATGACTCAAGGAAAGACCTCTTGGGATTGTAGAACAGGTCATATAAGAGAATTTAAGTCATTATTTTATAATTCAATTTTCAAATCCACATAGAAACACACACACACACATACAATAAACACAATGTTAAAAGTCATGATAGAAAGGTGAAAAAAATGTTTTGACAATGTGAAGTAAAGTGTTTTGGACACAGATTTTTCTGGGGTGAAGGAAGTCACAGTGTTGATAGACTGAATGGCCTCTATGTGTCATGGTCCTCTATGGTGGTAGACTGCACAACATTATCCAGAATGTGAATATAAAATGCAATTTGTACTAGTCTAACTAAATTAATGGATATAAGCTGACCCAGGTCACTTAGATTGAAGTGAAAATGTTTAAACCTAAATCTACTTTCCCACCTATCTGCTTCACCCTCCCCTCTGACCCATCACCATCGTCCTCAACCTTCATTGAACTCTCGCCTTCCAAGTACCTTCCCATCAGCCCCAGCCCCCTCCCATTTATCTCTCATCTCCCTTAAGCAAGCCTCCCCCCCCCAAACTCTCTCACACACACACCGACTCTCTTGCTCCTCGAATGCTGCCTGACCTGCTGTGTTTTTACCAATGGCACACTTTTTGACTCTTATCAGCTCAAGCCTAGATGTTGTCCATATATATATATATATATATATATAGTCATAGACTGTTTAGTATCTGAATGACTTGTCCAATCATCAGTGAACATTCTCACTTTCGACCTATCATGGGGAGAAGGTCATTAATGAAGGTTTTGAGCAAGGACAATACAATGGGGAACTCCTACAGTAATATGCTTGAATTCAGTCAATGAACCTCCAACAATAGCAGCTATCTTCCTTTTGTGCTAGGAATGACTCCAACCAACAGAGTTTTCTTCCCCGATACTACTTTCGCTAGGGCTCCTTGATCTCACACTCAATCAAATGCTACTTAGATTTCAAGGACAGTTACTTTCACCTCACCTCTAGAATTCATCTCTTTTCTCCATGATTCACCCTGACAGAAACCAAACTGAGCATCAGTGAGTAGATTATTCATTTACAACTGCTGCTTGAGTGCACTTTTGATGACCCTTCCATTACTTTACCACTGGGTGAGATGGGATTGAGAGGGTTATTTTGGATTGGTCCTATCATTGGTAAATAGAGCTTGAGGAGTTTTGCTACAAGGAATAGTTCAAATGTGGGCTGTTCAATCTTTAAAAGAAAAATATTTGAGGGTAAGTACCAGCACAGAATTGTAGGGCTGAATGTTCTCCTGTGTTTGATCCTTTATAATTTAATGATCCCGTGTAACTATATAAAATATTGCTGTTAATAAGCTAGTAGTTTCCTTAATCTGCTGCCAAGTTGAATAGGAGTAGGCTAGTCACAAGGCACATGATAGAACAATTACTCTTTTATAATTAGTACTGTCACTTGAAAAAGAACAGTCAATCAATTCAAACAGGAATCATAGAGTCATAGAGATGAACAGCATGGAAACAGACCCTTCGGTTCAACTTATCCATGCCAACCAGTTATCCCAACTCAATCTAGCTCTACCTGCCAGCAGCTGGCCCATAACCCTCCAAACCCTTCCTATTCACATACCCATCCAGATGCCTTTTAACTTTTGCAATTGTACCAGCCTCTACCATTTTCTCTGGCAGCTCATTCCATACACGTACACCCTCTGTGTGAAAAAGTTGCCCCTTAGGTCTCTTTTATATCTTTCCCCTCTCACCCTAAACTTATGCCCTCTAGTTCTGCACTCCCCCTATCCCAGGGAAAAGACTTTGTTTATTTATCCTATCCATGCCCCTCATGATTTTATAAACTTCTGTAAGGTCATTCCTCAGATTTATTATTTTAAAAAAAATTAATTTCATTTCAAAAATACAACTGAAACATTAGAATCTTTTGATGATGATACTGAAATTCATAGGTGATGCAGCTAATTGGAAGGAAACGTCATGTTGGAAATAAATGGTTGAAATTAAAACAAGGCTCTGAGCTCTATCGAATTTATTTGCACAGGTTGCAGCATTTTTGCCAGTGTTTACCCAGCCAACGGCACTGGCAATGGGACTGTGGAAATTATTGATTATTTACAAAAGAACCTGTACAATTTCTTTCCCTTCCTCAAAGGCAAATAGGAAATGTTGAATGACAAGGATAAAACAAATGTAATGAGACTGAGAAAGACCAAGAGAAACATATATGACCTTTCTTCACTGGAATACTTCATAATCTCAATAAAGAAATACTCCGGGGTAAGAATTTTTTTTTATATCCATTGACAAAGCAATCCTAAAGTCAACATTTAAAAAATATCATTTCCAGGCTCAAAGTAAGAAAAACAAATCTGTATTTCAGTATAAAAGCAATATACTGGAGATCTGTAATAAAAAACAAAAAGTGCTGCAGAACCTCAGCTAGTCAGGCAGCATCAGCGGAGAGAGAAACAGTTAACATTTCGAGTCCAATATGATTCTTCTTCGAAGATCTGCCAGAATTACTGAATTTCTTCGGCTTGTTCTGTTTTTACTTCCTTCCAATATCTCTGACAAACTCAATTCTTCCATGGATCAATCAACAGTCCTATCCATTTAACCTCTGGACTGTAGATTCTGTCAAATTGCTCCCTGCATGTACCCTTTTGCACGCCAGCAAAATTAAATCAAATAAAAAATTCACAAAACATCCTACAGATATCCCCTGAAACAAGGTGAAATTTCTGGTCCATCTGGTAGGAACAGAGCATGCAGAGAACTGCAAAATCTCCAGTTATCTCGCAATATAGTGATGGGCAGTCATGTCATTTAAAAGTGAAATCTGTTAATTCTGCATCACAATTGCTGCCACCTTGCCCTTATTACATCCAAAACTTAGCATGAGTTATGACAATAAACTTCTCACCCATTCCTTCTCATACAAGTATACCTTCCTTCACAGCCGAGCATGGGAGAATTCAACTATTTATTTCTCATGGTTGTTCTTATTGCAATTGAAGAATTCTTAGCAACATTTAGATTACATTTTATATGATGACATTTGGAGAACCCATGCAATCTGTATGGGGAAAATGACACATAACCAAAGACAGAGAGCAGCCAGAGATATTGGTACTTCTGGGCTGGGATCGTATAGGGAATCTGAACAACATGGGCTATAGTGGGATGGCTTGCAGAATTGATCAACAAATTGGGTGAGGCCTCTGTCAATGGCACCTTTTATGCTTTTCACAAGTAGCATGCTGAGATTCTCACTAAGCAATGGCGAGCTGCCAATCGATAGTCATTATTGATTATGAGGTGCCTTGTTAACAGCCCATCTCGCCTCATTACTATTGAGGCTTCCATTTTCCCAAATTCATCAAATAAGCCTGATGTCAGGAAAACCTGACAAGAAAACTAGAGTGACCACTTCATCTTATCACTTGCTTCAAATGACCTTCATGTTGGACACTGGGGTAAGTATCAACCACACACACCCTATGTTCATATACGTTGGGATCCTGTATGTCTTAATCTCTAACGTCCCTCTTGGAATATCTCTGATCTACTTATAAGATGCTTCTGCACTTCAATGTTGTACCTTAGGATGTACTGACTATAGTAATGCTACAGCATGGACACTATGCACATAGAGTCATGCACCAGCACACAGACTGAACCAGGCTGCATCTCTGGGGTCTTCGCTCACTGCCATTGCACTCATTCCCTTTGTTCTTAGCTGGATTCTCACAGCATCCTTGCCTTGCTTTTTGGTGCTTTCGCCTCTCAGCTAGAGACACCAGTCTCATTTAATCTTTGCCTCCCTTACCATTTAGTACAGATGCAAAGCCGAGAAGTTTGGTGTGGTTCTCAACAGGCCTCAGTCATGTCAAGGGGGATAGCCTTCACTCAGGATGTTCAAGCGACAGTAAAGGCAGTGTCCAATATCAATCTAGAGCCTGCTTGGGATGGTCAGAGTCACGATCCTCTGCTAATAAAGTGTGGGGAGTCTGCCTGCCTTGAGCCTTTCTGCTTTACTGAGGGATTGTTTTCCTCCTAGAATGAGAGAGAGGCAGACAACTGTTGTTAGTGCAGGTAAGGAAGCATCCTGAGTGAATAAATAGAGGGATTAGAGAGTTAGTAGCGTTGGAGATTAGGGTATCTAAGGACAAAGATGTCGCAGGCAATTGTGAGTGGGGTACAGCATGAATCTTGGTGGGAGATGTGTGCAGTAGCAGAAACAGAGAGAGGTATCGGAGAGAAAATCATAGGATCATAGAATCCATACAGAGTAGAACTAGCCATTCGGCCCATTGAGTCCACACTGACACTCTGAAGAGCATTCACCTACTCTATCCCAGTAATCCTGCATTTCCCATGGGGCGGCACGGTGACTCAGTGGTTACACTGCTGCCTCACAGCGCCAGGGCTCCAGGTTCGATTACAGCCTCGGGCAACTGTCTGTGTGGAGTTTGCACATTCTCCACGTGTCTGCGTGGGTTTCCTCCGGGTGGTCTGGTTTCCTGCCACAGTCCAAAGATGTGCAGGTCAGGTGAATTGACCATGTTAAATTGCCCATAGGTTAGGTGCGTTAGTCAGAGGGAAATGGGTCTGGGTGGGTTACTCTTCGGTGTGGGCTTGTTTGCCCGAAGGGCCTGTTTCCACACTGTAGGGAATCTAAGTTAATCTAATCAGATCAACCTAGTCTGCACATCTTTGGACTGTGGGAGGAAACCAGAGCACCTGGAGGAAACACATGCAGACACAGGGAGATTGTGCAAATTCGACACAGACAATCATCCGAGGCTGGAATCGAACTGGGGACCCTGGTGCTGTGAGGTGATAGTGCTAACCACTGAGGCAGCATGCCACCCTTAGATGGTGTAACTTACCCTGACAGAGTGAAGAAGGACATTGACCTTCTTCCTAAAGTGCTGGGCATTCTTCCAGATGGCTGAGACTGTTTTAAGCTGTGTGGAAATATTGGACCATGCAGGCATGATAGAGTCATAGATTCATAGAGGCATACAGCATAGAAACCTTTCAGTCCAACTTGTCTAAGCTGAACTAAGTTTCTGAAACTAAACTAGTCCCACTTACATGTGTTTGGCCTATAACTCTCCAAATCTTTCTTGTTCATGTACATGTGTCTTTTAAATATTGTAAGTGCACCTGCATCTATCACTTCCTCCGGCACTTCATTTCACATGAGAATCACGCTCTGTGTGAAAAAGTTGCCCCTCACGTCCCTTTTAAACCTTTCTCCTCTCCCCCTAAAAATATGACTCCCAGTTTGAACTCGAGGGAAAAGCCCTTTGCTATTCACCTTATCTATGACCCTCATGATTTTATAAACCCTCTACAAGGTCACCCCTTAACTTTCTACGCTCCAGTGAAAAAAAGTCCCAGCTTATCCAGTCTCTCCTTACAACTCAAACCCTCCTGTCTTGATATCATCCTGGAAAATCTTTTCAGAAACGCTCCAATTCAAGAATATTCTTCCTATAGAAGAATCAGATATTATGGCCTTCAATGCAGACCCTGGAGAAGGACCAAGTCCCAGATGAGCACCATTGCAACCAGCAGGACTTTCAGATCTCTGCCCATCAAGCAGGGCACTGATTTCCCCCTGACTGCCATAACTGGGGTTAATGTCAGTTAATACACAGGGCTGTTCTGGATTTACATTGTGTATCTGGATGCAAAACAGTTTGTTAAAGACGCAAAGGATGCCAGTGAATTCCAGGATATCTGATGTGGATCTGATGTTGGCAGCTAGTAGATATTCATTTTATTTTTTATTCATTTATGGCACTTGGATGTTGCTGGCTGGCCAGCGTTGATAGCTCATCCCTATTTGTCCTTGAGAAGGTGCTGGTGAGCTGCCCTCTTGAATCGCTGCACTTCACTTGCTGTAGGTTGACCCACAATGCCAGTAGGGAAGGAATTCCAGGAATTTGACCCAACGACTGTGAAGGAATGGCAGTGTGTTTCCAAGTCAGGGTGGCAAGTGGCTTGGAGGGGAACTTGCAGGTGGTGGTGTTCCCAAATACCTGCTGCCCTTGTCCTTCTCGGTGGAAGTAGTCGTGAGTTTGGAAGGAACTGCTTAAGGATCTTTGGTGAATTTCTGCAGTGCATCTTGTAGATAGTACATACCACTGCTATTGAGCACCGGTGGTGGAAGGTTTGAATGTTTGTAGATGTGGTGCCAATCAAGCGGGTTGCTTTGTCAAGCTTCTTGAGTGTTGTTGGAGCTCTACCCATCCAAGCAAGTGGGGAGTATTCCATCATACTCCTGACTCATGCCTTGGATAGACTTTGGAGTATCAGGAGGTGAGTTACAATGGTTAATTGCAATGGTTAGCCAACAGTTCCACCATTGTTGCATCATGTGACTAGCTGGAAGGTGGAAGGTGACCTTGATAAATTTGATCTAGCAATTCTTAGGTCCTCACTTTCTTCAGTTATTAAACTCTGAGGGGTGGAATGAAGGAAGTGGAGGAGGGAGAGGAAGTGTGGGCAGGCTTGTGGTCAGTTGGAAGTAACGTATAGGATGTCCAAGGTTAATTGTGGGGCAAAATGGAAACAAACTTGTTCTAAATCATTAAATGAAATAAACCTGCTTTATGAGTCAGGTAACAATATTTAATTAACAGAGAATGTTTTAAAAATTCGCTTCGGGGTTATGGGTTTTGCTGGATGAGCCGACCTTTATTGCATGTCCCTATTTATTCTTGAGAAGGTGGTGGTGAGAAGGTTATATTTTCTGGATTCACTGCAGTTTATATATTGTAGGTACATTCACAATGCTGTAAGGATGGTACCCCCAGGAATTTGCAGCAACTGTGAAGGAACAGTGATATATTTCCAAATCAGGATGGTGAGTAGCTTGGAGAGGAACGTGCAGGTATTAGTGCATGCAGCTGTTGTCCTGGTCTTCTAGATGTCATGTTCATGGCTTTGAAAGGTGCTGCCTAAAGAGCCTTGATGATTTTCTGCAGTGCACCTTGTAGATGGATTTCACTGCTGCTACTGTATGTTGGTAGTGGTGGGAGTGAGCATGATGCCAATTCTGAATAGTCAAGCTTCATCTTAAGTAGGAGATTGCTTATTTTAAATGCTTGCTAAATGTAATCAGGCCTGTTATTATTGCTCTTCCAGTTCCTCCCAACAACATAACCTTCATTTCTTTTTTTTACTGTTCAAATATAAATAACGTAAACTATTAAACATTGAAATTGCCACCTGGGGCAATTTGGGTGATCAATGAATAATTCCATTCAGAATGCAATGTATCTATGCAAATATTAACTAGTGTATGCCAAAGCACACATCAGCCGAAGTTGTATTTTGATTGGTGTCAGTTGTGTCAAACATTTTTTGCAGGGATTTCTAGCAAAAAGCCCGACAGGTTTTCTTAATGTATCTGACCAAACTCTCTGCATTAGCCATGTACCCCAGCCCTATGGATACCCTAATGCCCAAAGATATCAGACGACATTCTCTGAGCAACTCTTTACTTGGCAGATTTCCTGGAATTCATCAACATCCTTTGTAGCCATGCCATTTATAAAAACCCATTGTCAAAAAGGAAGTATTATGAGCTTCAGCTGAGGAGGCAAAACACTTGAAGACAAGATAAAGCAATGCAAGGCAGGGATGTTGTGAGCATTCAGATGGGTTCAGAGTGAGTGAGTCCTAAGACAGCAAGTGAAGAGCCTAGACATACGGTCTGCTCCAGTCCATGACTCGGGAGCATGTCCCTGAGAAAACAGGCTCCTTGCTGCTGCATTACAATGATAGTTGTTGGTGCAGCCTGAGATACAGCATTGAAATGCAGTAGTATATAATGAATGGATCTGAAATGTGCCAGCAGGGTTCATAGAGGCCGGCACATATCAGATACCAATGTCTGTGGGTATGGGGTTCATGTGGTTGTTCACGGAGCATGCACTAAGATGGTCATGCCATTCAGCATGAACCTTTAGAGAAATCAGTGAGGTGAAATTGCCAGATTTCTGCGTTGTTTTCCATATTAAGTTTTCTCAACATCAAGCTTGCTTGGTGAATTTGGTCAGATTGAAAGCTGAATATTAATGAGGTGAGTTGGGCTGTCAACATGGCAACTCACCACTGCCAATTGAGAAACTTGCAGTGTCACTTGTCCAAAGCATAAAAATAGAGTCAGATGCTTCCAATGTTGAGATCAGCCTTGTCGAAACCTTGTCTGTTTCTGCAATAACTCATGTTGTTCAGACCCCTTTCAGTTTCTGTCCTTAGTTTCATAAAAATGTGATTTTGAAAATGGTGTTCAAATCTCTAAATCTCACTTCTCTAAAATACACCAAATGTTTATATTTGATATTCTAGGGAAGCTATTGGTATTTCATAGCCAAACTGAAATGAGTGCTTCCAAATCACTTTCATATTATTACCTAACAATCCTGAATAAGAGTGTGATATAAAGCTTGACCTGTTTTTTTTTAATTTTAAATATTCATAGTACAAGTCACATACCAACTGAAATTTACTGCTACAATAATTGGAATACCTCCTACCTTATTATGTCCAATGCTTCAGCCAACGTTTTAACACCTGTTCTTGTTGAAAGAAAAATTAGAATGTTGGCAGATATTTTTACCTAGGAGCAAACTCAGCTGCTAGGTGATTTTCATTTTGCCTTCTTTCTTTTTGTCAATCTTCATTTGGTTCAGCAGGGTAACCATTCTCTGTGATATTTTCAACTGGGTATTAGTCACTGAATAGAGTCATAGTCATAGAGATGTACAGCTTGGAAACAGACCGTTCGGGCCAACCTGTCCATGCTGACCAGATATCCCAACCCAATCTAGTCCCACCTACCAGCACCCGGCGCATATCCCTCCAAACCCTTCCTATTCATATACCCATCCAAATGCCTCTTAAATGTTGCAATTGTACCAGCCTCCACCACTTCCTCTGGCAGCTCATTCCATACACATACCACCCTCTGTGTGAAAATGTTGCCCCTTAGGTCTCTTTTATATCTTTCCCCTCTCACCCTAAACCTATGCCCTCTCGTTCTGGACTCCCCAACCCCAGGGAAAAGACTTTCTCTATTTACCATATCCATGCCCCTCATAAGTTTGTAAACCTCTATAAACCTCAGCCTCCGACGCTCCATGGAAAACAGCCCCAGCCTGTTCAGCCTCTCCCTGTAGCTCAAATCCTCCAACCCTGGCAACATCCTTGTAAATCTTTTCTGAACCCTTTCATGTTTCACAACATCTTTCCGATAGGAAGGAGACCAGAATTGCATGCAATATTCCAACAATGG
>NC_057712.1:22059505-22093444 GCF_004010195.1 Chiloscyllium plagiosum | reverse complement strand
GATCCTGTTGTAATCTGAGGTAACCCTCTTCGTTGTCCACTAGACCTCCAATTTTGGTGTCATCTGCAAAACTTATTAACTGTACCTCTTATGCTCGCATCTAAATCATTTATGTAAATGACAAAAAGTAGAGGACCCAGCACCGATCCTTGTGGCACTCCACTGGTCACAGGCCTCCAGTCTGAAAAACAACCCTCCACCACCACCCTCTGTCTTCTACCTTTGAGCCAGTCCTGTATCCAAATGTGTACAGAAATAGTAGCTCAGCACATATATACATGGATTAAAAATGAGTCCAAAGAAAGATAAATGTGAAAAGACAGGTGCTTCAGTTTCTAGATCATTTCTGAAGCTGATATTCAAACATTTCATTTTGAGACTCTTGGGTTTGCACATTGACTGAGAGTCCTTTGTCCTCCTTTGTCCTGTATCCTTTTGTCAATCCTACTGCCTGGCTGGCTTCAAGAACTCTGGGAAGCACAGAGGTGGACTAGTGGGTGATTCTTTGGCTGTGATCTTAACAGTGCACCAACTAGTACTTACAAGTATTTCAGCTCACTGTACACATGAATACCTCAGTATGCTGACACATCTTTTTCCATGAGCACACATGATCAGAGTTGAATTGGCTTTTAACACCTGTTCTTGTGGATTCTTGATAAGTAAGTGAACAAACCATGTATTTCACAGGTTGCTGTCTTTCCTTCTGTTCTGTACACAGTCTGAGATAATTCCCAATAGGCTGTAAATCGATGTGTTGTGCATTTCTCCTTTTTAAGTGCATCCTCTTGAAGCTTCCTTGACAGCTAGTCAGGTGTGATATTCCAGAATCTCTCTCTGTCCAGATGTCACTGATTTCACATCTGGCATTCAATCTTTTCCCCTGTTTTTAGGAAAAGAATATGTCCACAGGTGATCTGAAATTATGATCTGTGGTCATGGGAGAATACATCATTGCAGAGGCACTTAAGTGCAGATGCACAATCCTTTATCTGAAATGTTCGGGACCAGCTGATTCCAGAATTTTTCGAATTTCAGAATAAGTGACAGTTTGATGGTGAAATTTTAAAATATCTTAACGGAAGAGCAGACTCACTGAGTAAAATGGACCCTGAAACAAAATTGAGGCCTGCCAGTGCTAGGCCATACCTCCCCCTCCCCCACCCAACGTCACAATTGAGTGACACACATAGAGTGGGTGTCGACTTGGGTTAACTGCTTGCACGTCAAACAACCTTGTTAATGAAAAAGAAACTTCACATAAAAACTTTCGGATTTTGGACCTTTTCAGATTTCAGGATTTCGGATAATGGGTTATGTATCTGTATGAGGAGTTTATTTTGTCTGTGATACTAGTTGGTACATTTATATTTGGTCAGGCATAACTGCCAGGACCTGAGTGAGCTGGTATAGATACATCTGCCTCCTGTCAAAACTAGAGGAGAGCTCCTTGTTTCTTAACAGAGCTGTTTTTCACTACCTGACTGTGTGTGACATCAGTAGAGTGGGCGCAATCATTGAATAATGAACATTAACTCTTTCAAAGCTATTAACTTATACAGTATTCTTCACCCCGATTGCTCCCCATTACTGTTTTAGCAACTACTGTTCGCAGCTTGTCTTGTTTCCTGGTTTCTGCTCACATTTTGTTCTAACAACTGTCTCTGCAGTTGTTTTTAAACTCAGTTTGCCTCATGATTTGCCCCATTTGTACTCTTTCTCTCTCTTTCTAAACCTTTCGTACAAGTCCTTTGATCCGATGAACAGCCGAGTTGATGTTATTTCTTAGTATTTATCAGAATTTTGTTCACAAGACACACCATATTCCTATAATTGTTTTAAGCGGAAACTACCTTCTTTAGATTAGATTAGATTATATACAGTGTGGAAACAGGCCCTTCGGCCCAACAAGTCCACACCGACCCGCCGAAGCGCAACTCACCCAGACCAATTCCCATACATTTACCCCTTCATCTAACACTACGGGCAATTTAGCATGGCCAATTCACCTAACCTGCACATTTTTGGACTGTGGGAGGAAACCGGAGCACCCGGAGGAAACCCACACAGACACGGGGAGAATGTGCAAACTCCACACAGACAGTCGCCTGAGGCAGAAATTGAACCCGGGTCTCTGGAGCTGTGAGGCAGCAGTGCTAGCCACTGTGCCACCATGCTGCCCACTTGCCACCGTGCCGCCCACTGCCACTGTGCCGCCCACTAAAATATGTTACTTTTCAGTTGAAAATCTGGAAGTGAATTTTTAAGTATAGTGCAAGACGTATGTATGGTGAAAATTTATATATGGCTTTAAATGAATGACTCGTATCATTCTTAAAGCAACTCATGCTCAAAACCTTCAACTAAATATTATTTCCTGTAAAATACATTTCTCATGCACTGAAGTGACACCATGCTGAATCTTTATCGCTTCAAAAAGTAAAATACTGAGGAGGCTAAAATCCTGAAATAAAACAAATAAATGCTGGAAAGGATATTGCAGGTGAGGCAGCAGCTATCTAAAAGAAACAGTCACATTTTTCAGGTTTATGTCCTTTCACCAAGTTCAAAAGCTTTTATGCTGATCGTTGTCACCAACATTACTAATACCTGTAATTTGTGAATGGTTGTCAAATGCAGAAACTGAAGACCTTGCAGAGAGGAGACATTATCTATACCCTGGATTGGTTAGGAACTGTGCATTCTCCATGCGATAAGCCGTTCTTTAAAGAAAACAATTTTGAGCCTTGTGGCTATTACAAGGTAATTGCAATTATAATAATTTCCTGACAAATGAGTCCTTTTAAGATTACCCATAACAATAAAATAAAGTAATTTCATCAGGATCAGGCTGCGGTCACTATAATCTTTTACTATACCTTTTGTATTTTAATATAGAGCAAGCCAAAGTACGAATCGGTGTTTATTTTTGAGAAGTTACTTTTCTTAAGTTTTCTTGCCCCTCTTTCTTCTCCTCCCCCTCTTTCTTCTCTTCCCCTTGTATGATGTTGAAGTACAGTTCCATAGGCAGGAAAAGACAAAGTCCCAGATGGCAGCTCTCTCATTAGTGAGAGAAGGTTCAGCGGAGTTTAACCTGAAGGTCACCATGCCTCAGGGAACAGGTAGAATTGGGAAGGCAGGACTTTCATGGTGACTTCAGTTGGTGCAGGAATTGAACATATACTGTTGGTGTCACTGTTCAGCATAAACCAGCCGAGCAATAAATTGGCCTACCTGGTGTGATAGCACTATCAACATTCCAGCACCCCATCCACGTAGTTGTTGGTTGCATGGGAATCCAAGCAGTGAGTACCATAGGCATCACCTTCAGGCATCTAGGGATTGGCAATAAATGCTGGCTGAGCCAGCTACACATCCCATGAATGAATAAGACAAGAAATCAATTGTGAGAAAATCCAAGCACAGCCTGGTTCTGAACTTGATTGATATTAACAAGCAATTACAGCAGAATACCTGGATAGTCGTCAAGCGAAGGAAATTGGCTGAATTTTCTTGTATTCTTCAACCTGGGAACACTGAAATGAATTTATGTATTTCAATTGCCATTCCAGCTCTAATTATCCAGCTTATCATCAAATCCAACAATGAAGGAGTAATCCCCAACATTTTTACAGTTTTATCACACA
Source organism: Chiloscyllium plagiosum (assembly GCF_004010195.1). Classification (NCBI taxonomy): domain Eukaryota; kingdom Metazoa; phylum Chordata; class Chondrichthyes; order Orectolobiformes; family Hemiscylliidae; genus Chiloscyllium; species Chiloscyllium plagiosum. Next base: position 22,089,797 of record NC_057712.1, on the reverse strand, counting down.
CAATATGGTGTATTTATTCACTGAGATACAGGGCAGTCCATCAGTCATATTTGATATTTAGCATAATTGTTTGTAAATCAAAAATTACAAATGCAGCCAAATTCTTACAATTCATTGGATTATGTTTTTATTCCCCTATTCTGTGTAAAGCACATAGCTGACATGTAGAGGGATCAATCATTTGACATTAAGTGCTGTTTAACCTTATTTATATGGCAAGTATAAAATCATATTCAACATTATGATCAGTGCTGAGGACTCAAATGATAACCAGTTTTACATTACATCATAGAAATAACCGCATTACAACTAACTAGCAAGGCATATGGACTTGGAATGTCTGCCGGATTGATGTAAAGATCAAAGAAAATGCAAACCCAAAAGGAGACAGAATGCTGCCGGCGTGTCAGAGCAAGAATAACAACAATCGATGCAATTAGGAAAGTAACGGAAACTCCAACATTTTGCACACTGATCAAGACTATCCATCAATACTATTTGCAATTTATTGCAACAATTAAAATTTAAAAGCTGTAATATGAAACTGTGCACTTCCCATACATTTTTCATGGTGAATTGTGCAAAATCTGGAGGTAAATCATCGTTGTATGTTTATTTGTTTTCTGTGCTACTCCCTTTATGCTTCCTGTGGCCATGAAAGCTTTGAATTGGAGGGTTATGGCTTCAATATCTATTCCTGATGCTACCCATAAAATCCAAAGTGAACAGTACAATATTCATCAAATAGCACCATAGAATCCCTGCAGTGCAGAAACAGGCCATGTGACCCCATCAAGTCCAAGCTTCTGGAGAATATCCCACCCAGACACAGCTTCCTATTCTATCCTCATAATCCGCATTTACCATGGCTAACCCAATTAGCCTACAGGTCCCTGAACATAACAGGGAAATTTAGCTTGGTAAGTCCACCCAATCTGCACATTTTTGGACTGTGGGAGAAAACAGGAGCACCCAGACAATACCCATGCAGGCATAGGAAAGACTGTGCAAACACCACACATACAAATCACCCAACATTAGGGTTGAACGTGGGTCCTTAGTGCTGTGAGGCAGCAGTGCAAACCACTTAGCCACTATGGCATGGTGAGAGGTATGCTTCTAATCCCAAACTGACTTTTACAGTAAGGGCAATATTAGATCCGCCATCCAACTTACCCCACCCACCACCACTTAGCCAAAGTTAGGCAAATCTAGCCTTATTTAAATCTTCATGATTCTGGTCTCTTCTATCCATGCGTAAACGCCCATTCATGTTCTGTATGGTGAACAACAGAAACTTGCTGCCTCTAAATGATTGCTCTCTCTGTCAGATTCTCAGGGGCTGCCATATCTGTGAGGTTAAGAGATATCTTAAGAAGCCTGTAACCCACTCCTGCAATGTCTCTCTCATGACTTCTCCCTTCCCAAAGTAAATCTTAATAGCAATATGAAGCACATGGATCTTATATCCAAGTAGAAATGCAAATTAGCTATCTTTTAGATCCCCAGCTCCATTCTAATTGGGAATTAAGTAGACAGTTTAAAATCTAAAATTTGAAAAACCTGACATTCCTTGCTCCCCCCATTGTGGCTTGGAGAATAAAGTTCTATCCACCATTGGCATAGCTGCTCTGAAAGATTGCTCTGAAGAATAGGTGTAAATATCTTGTAAAACGAGCAGGTCTGGAAGCATCTGATGAAGGGTCACCAGACTCATACTGTTAAATCTGCTTTCTCCCCACGGGTGCTGCCCGACCTATTGGGTTTTGTTAGCAATATCTGTTTTTGTTTCAGAACTCCAGCATCTGCAGTTCTTTATTTTTTTTTCTTTGTAAATATCCTGTACTTTCTTCAGTAAGAAAACGCGGGCAGCCCCGGACACTTAATTTCTAATAGCACCTTCTTGCTATTAGAAAGGATTCAGAGTATGTCACATGACACCGATTCATTCCTTCATTTTATTCTAAATTATCGAGTCAGTCTCCAAATATAACAATCGTAGAAGCTTGGTATTTGTAATAGATGCCTCCAAAATATAACAAGCAATTACTTAAGTAAAGAGTTCTCTACACTACAATCCAAATATACATATGATATTCTATGTATTTCAACAGGTAACTTACTAATCGCAATATGTTTATGGATCTCTTCTCTTTTGAAATTCTATCATGGGATCTGAATGTTGCTGGCAAAGTCATCCTTAGGTTGCCTATCCTTATTTTTTTTCCATGAGAAGATAATGGTAAGTCATGTTTTCAATTACCTATAATCCATCTGGTGTAAGTACACCCACAATGTTGTTAGAAAGTGAGTTCCTGGATTTGGATCCACCTGGAGTCAAGGAATATTGCTCCAAGTCAAAATGGTGTGTGGCCTAGAGGAGAACTTGCAGGTTGTGGTGTTCCCACAATTCCACTACCCACATTTTTCTAGCTAGCAGAGGCCATAGTTTGAAAGGTGTTGTCAAAGAAGAATTGGTAAATTGCTGTGGTGCATCTTGTAAACAATATACGCTGCTGTTACTGTGTTCTGGATGGCTGGGATACCAGATTGTCCATTAAGTTCAGAGCTTATTCAGTATTATTGGAGCTATGGTCATCTCGGAAAGTGGAGAGTATTTAATTGTACTCCTGACTTGTACCTAGTAAAAGGAAGAAAGGCATTGCAAAGTCAGAATGGGTTACTTGCCTCACAATTCCCACCTGTTGTGGTAGCCACAATATTTATAAAGTTGTTCCAGTTCAGTTCTGGTTAATGGTAACTCCCAAAGAGTTTATAGTTTGGAATTTAGTGCTAGTAATGTCTTTGAGTTCCAATGGAGACAATTAGATTCTTCTTTGCTGAAGATGGTTATTTGTGAATTTAATGTGGTGAAAAACATATGGACACAGATTCCTCCAGCATCTGAGGAGTCACAAATAGTGCAACACCATCCAGGCAATTGAACATAAATGTCTAATATTAGGATAGAGGCAGGTCATTGATGAAGCAATTGAAGATAATTGGACTTAGGACAATCCTCTGAGGAAGTCTGGCAATGATGTAGTTAGACTGAGATGATTTACTTCCAGCCACTAAGAAAATCTTCCTTTATGCTAGATATGACTCCAATAAATGGAGATTTTTCTCTTGATTGCCATGGAGTTTGATCTTTCTAAAGCTCCTTGATGCCACATTTGGTTAAATGCTGTCTCAATATTAAGAGAAATCAATATTAAGAGAAACCATCGTAACCTCTTGTCTTGGGTCCATTTTTATTAACCAGGACTGTAATGAGGTCAAGAATTGTAGAGTCCTGGCAGAATCCAAACTGAGTATCAGTAAGGAGGTTACGATGGTGTACATGCTGCATGATTGCACTGTTGATGACACCATCCATTAATTTGCTAATATTTAAGTGGAGTCTGATAGAGAGAAAATGGTTGGGTTGGATTTGTCCTGGTTTCTGGGAACAGGACATACTTGGGTAATTGCCACATTGTCAGACAGATGTCAGAGTCACAGTTATCATACTTGGTTAGGGATACAGTTGGTTCTGGATCATAAGCTATTAGTACTGTTGTGAAATGTTATCATGGTGCATAGCCTTTACAGTATCCAGTACCTTCAGATGTTTGTTTATATTAGATGGAGTGACTGGTGAAGACTGGCACCCATGATTGTGTCTGTTTGAGAGGAAGGTTGAAATAGATACAAATATCCAGGTTTGTCTTTTGCGCTGATGTGCTGGACAATCCTACTGTTGATTACTGTGGCACCTTCTCCTTCTGTCGTTTCATTGCCCACCCCTATTCAGAACCAGAGTGGGGCAGGATGGATTTTCGACCTCACCATTATATAACCCACTTCATGTACTTAGAAGGATTAAGCTACTACCACCAATCACATGTGGCAATTAAGATTTACCATCTAGTTTGTAGGAGTTTTTAGGGTTTTTCTCTCAAATAAGTGACCATTTGGTTTATTACTACTGACTTCATCCTCTGTGATATACTGTTGATTATCACTTTCACTGTTTGTACAGTTTTCCTTATCCATACTTAAAAGATGGTGAAAATGGCTTAGTTTGAGTAATCTTGTCAAGAATCATCCTGTTACTTGCTGTAATTTGTGAAATGTGAAAAAAATAATCCACTATCACTACTCCTTTTTCTCACATTGGCTTCACTCTGGTTTTTCATTCTATTTTTAGAATCAGATATTATAATTGTCAAGGTATTGACTTTTGAACCATAGTTTAAAAAAAAAATCTTTGGATCTCCATTCTCTTTCAAGGTTGCAGGGTTTTGATTGTCCAGGTCAGTAAAGAATGTCTCAACCAGTCAGACAAATGTATTGTACTCCTTCTGCTTCAGTGCAGGATTTCCATCATCCTTCACTGCTTAAGCACCTTGTAATGTCCAGTTAATGATCGGTTAGAAAACTTCCAGAAAATCCTTTCTACCTATTCACAAATTGTTATAATTTTGCTATTCAATAAAATTGAAATGGATGTTAAAATAATTAATCTCTATAAGTATTCAGGTGTCAGAGTGGATAACACGTTGAATTGGAGGGGCAATGCACTGTATTGTAGTCAAGAGACATACATGGCTATACTGTATTAAAAAATTAAAATCTTTTTGAGTAGACTTTACAATCATGATACTCTACCTGAGGCTGTGGTGAGTATGCAATCCTATTTGCAAGGCAAACGTGAGGACTGCAGATGCTGGAAATCAGAGTTGAGATTAGAGTGGTGCTGGAAAAGAGTTTATATTAGAGTGGTGCATCCGAGAAGCAGGAAAATTGACGTTTCGGGCAAAAGCCCTTCATCAGGAATGAAGGCAGGGAGCCTCCAGGATGGAGAGATAAATGGAAGGGGTGGGGAGAAGGTAGCAAAGAGTACAATAGGTGGATGGGGTTGGGAATGAAGGTGATAGGTCAGAGAGGAGGGTGGAGCAGATAGGTGGGAAGGGAGATAGGCAAGTAGGACAGGTCATGAGGATGGTGCTGAGCTGGAAGGTTGGAACTGGGATAAGGTGGGTGGGGGTGGGGGGGGGGGAGGTGCGAAATGAGGAAACTGGTGAAGTTCACATTGATGCCCTGGGGTTGAAGTGTTCCGAGGCAGAATATTAAACATTCTTCATCCAGGCGTCGGTTGGTGAGGAAGTGGTGGTGGAGGAGGCCCAGGACCTGCATGTCCTTGGCAGAGTGGGTGGGGGAGTTGAAATGTTGAGCTACGGGCCTCTAGAGCACTTTAGGGAACATCTCTGGGACACCCGAACCAATCAATCCCACCGCCCCGTGGCCCAACATTTCAACTCCCCCTCCCACTCTGCCGAGTACATGCAGGTCCTGGGCCTCCTCCACCGCCACTTCCTCATCAACTGATGCCTGGATGAAGAACGCCTCATCTTCGGCCTCGGAACATTTCAACCCCAGGGCATCAATGTGGACTTCACCAGTTTCCTCGTTTCCCCTCCCCAACCTTACCCTAGTTTCAACCTTCCAGCTCAGCACCATCCTCAAGATCTGTCCTACCTTCCAATCTTCCTTCCCACCTCTCTGGTCCACCCTCTCCTCTGACCTATTACTTTCATCCCCCTCCCCATCCACCTATTGTACTCTTTGCTACCTTCTCCCCAGTCCCACCCCCCTCTGATTTATCTCTCCACCCCTGAGGGTCCCTGCCTTCATTCCTGATGAAGGACTTTTGCCCGAAATGTCGATTTTCCTGCTCCTCGGATGCTGCCTGACGTGCTGTGCTTTTCCAGCACCACTCTGATCGTATTTGCAAGCCTTGCCTGGTATTGTTTTCTTATCAAATCCGACTCTTTAAGGCTTCAGAGAATATTAAACTAGGTGGGATGAGTATTTGATGAGGAGATCTTCTTTCACAAAATCTGCTCTCAAAGACTTTGGATAAAACTAAAGAGGGTTGTGAACAACTAGAGTCATTGCTTGCTTCAATATCTCTGTTGAATGTGACAGGAAAAGGTTACAATCCCTCAGCAGCAGGACAAATCATCTCCTCTACTCATTTGTGCTCTTCTATTTAGGAACTTAGAGCAGGAGATGATGATTGGATGAGCATATATACTCACTGCCTAATTATTCGAATTACACTGAAATAGTTTTAACACACTTTAAATAAATTTAGATTTTTATGATGAATCATAGAATTCCTACAGGACAGAAAAATGGCCATTCAGCCCATCGAGTCCACATCAACCTTCCAAAGAACATCCCACCCAGACCCAGATGTAATATTTGTCTTAAATTCCCATAATCTGTTCAATTCAATATGTTTAACAAATAAGTAATGCGCCAAAATGAATTTCTGTACGGAGTTTCTCTATCTACCGTTAAGCCAAAGTTTCCTCCCACAGTCCAAAAGATGTGCAGATCAGGTGGATTGGCCATGCTAATGTTAGGTGCATTAGTCAGAGAGAAATGGGTCTGGATGGGTTACTCTTCGAAGGTTCGGTGTGGACTTGTTGGGCCGAAGGGCCTGTTTCCACACTGTAAAGAATCTAATCTATAGTATTCTTGCTTTTGATATCTTTCATTTAGGATTTTCCTTAAGGCTCAATTCAGACAGTTTCAATTTGCTTTCAGCCAGTTGTAATTTATTAGTTGTTGGTAAGTTTTCAATGTTCTTTCAACTTTAATCTGAACTCCTGATTACTTGAACAATCTTTGGTTAGCACTGTAACTTTCACAGCTGGAATACAGATGTTCATAGATTTCTGTACTTCACTTGATATATTTGATACATTTTTGACTTTTACTATCATACTGGGCTTGCCTGAAATCACTATAGACAGCAGTACATTTTCATGAGAAATCAAAACAATTAATATTTTCAGAAGGCATTTAATAGGGTGTCACACATTGAGCTTTGTCACCTCATTCTGATCTCTTCACAATGTACTTTCCCTTTTGATTGTAAAATGTTGAGGCCCCACAATTTATTCCTGTGGCATCTTGCTAACACATTAGCCAAGCAAAAAATGACTCTTTATTTCTACCCATTGTTCCTTGTTGGCTGATCTTCGATGCATGCTAATCTGTCACCCTCTACACTGCGTGCTTTTATTTTCCACAATAACCTTTGATGTGGCACCTTATTACATGTCTTCTGGAAATCTAAGTACAGGACTTCCATCAGTTTCCCTTCATCTACAACTCCTACTTCTTCTTCAAAGGACTCCGATAAATTGATTATACATGATTTACCTTTCACAAACCACTCTGTCTGGTTACCTTGAACTTCTCAAAGTGCCTGCTGTAGGGCCATTATTAAAATCTTCTAAGATTTTCCCTTTAATAAATATTGAACTAACTGACGTGTAGCTTCCTGGTATCATCTCAAATTATTCATAAATACAGAAGTGACATTCACAATTCTAATGGAACCTTTCCTGAATGAAAGGAAATTTGGAAAATTAAAACCAATGCAGCATCTATCTTACTAGTTAGTTCTATTCAGAATGATATCCATAGGATCTCAGGGATTTGTCACCATTTAGCTCTAATGATTTACTTATTACCGCTTCACTGACAATTGTAATTTTCTTGCAATCTTCTCTTCCTTCCATTTCCTCATATACAGCTATTTCTTGGGATGTTACTTGTATCAGTTGTAGTAAAGATTGATGCACAATATCTGTTAAATTCATCACCCATCTTCTTATTTTTCATTAATAATTCTCCAAACACACCTTCTGAGGCTCACTTTGTTAACTATTTTATTTTATAAAATATCTACAGAAACTCTTGTTATCTGATATTGCACAGTTAAACTAGAGATAAATGTTTTTATATTTAAATATAATGGTTAGTTGGCAAAAACCTTCAGTTTTTTAAAGTAAAGCTGATTGGTTGGATCATCATTGGCATGGACAGAAAGAAAACATTAACTGTCAATCTTAATTCTCAGGCCAAGAAGGTACATTTGATTGGTCAGGGTGTTGCCGTGCAGATGCAACAGAATTTGGATGTCTCCATGATCTTGTTCTTTTGAAAAATGTGTAACATTTGTAAAAATTATTTTCTTACATAACACAGTATCATGAGTATTTATGTACATAGTTTCTAGCACACACTGTAAGCCTGGCTAATGTTCCAAAATTGTTTTCCAGTCTCTTAGCAAAGTATGCATTATTTAATAACTTAGTTCCAACCGTTGAATCACATCTAATGGCGGACATACATTCGTGAAGTTTGTAAGCACAAGCTGAGCATGAGCAAATGCTATCAATTGTAAATGGTCAACAGGATGTATTGTTTGTTACTGTCTGGCTGTCATTGGGATGTATGGTCTACATATCTAGAATTGCCCTGCCATTAGAACTCATATGTATGATATCATATCGGTCATTTAAGTTGTGGGCAAAACGTCTTTTTGGCATGACAGCAACATCCTGCTAGTGCATAAGATCACTATCCATTGTATATGGGTATTTGGAAACATCCCCTAGTTTAAACATAACTCACATGAAGGGAGAAAATTACAAGATAAAGAAGATAACTAGAGATAAGCAATATTTTGTAAGTATTTTGAAGCTTTTTTTATATTTACTAGTTGGGAACTCAAACTGATTTTTTAAAAAGATGAATGTCCCATTTCAGTGACTTGAAACCACAGTCAAAGGTAGCTGTATACTGGTTTCAATGTGTTTTCTACATTCCAAAGCTATTAAAGTGGAGACAACCTCTCTGCAAAGACTATCAGGAATAATAACCTTGAAGGAATATGAATAAGGGCCATCTCCTATCTCTTTTAGCAAAGCAACCAGATAATCACCTGGATACTCAACTAGATAGGGACAAACCTTTAGATGTAATTACTTGGACTTCATAGAATCATAAAATCCCTACAGTGTGGAAACAGGCCATTCGACCCAACAAGTCCACATCGACCCTCTGAAGACTATCCCACCCTGACCCATTCCCCTTCCCTATTACTTTACATTTCCCCTGATTAATGCACCTAACCTAGACATCCCTGAACAGTATGGGAAAATTGGCATGGCCAATTCACCTAAACCATACAACTTTGAACTGTGGGAGGAAACCGGAGCATTTGGAGGAAACACACACAGACATGGGGAGAATGTGCAAACTCCACATTGACAGTCATCCAACTGGTCCTGGCACTGGGTCCCTGGCACTGAGGCAGCAGTGCTAACCACTGAGCCACCATGCTGCCCTTGTCCCACAATGAGACACTGGCTATGAAAAGAGTGTGCCCAGATATAATCTGATCATATAATCCAGGCAACTGGAGTCCACCATTTTTGGATCACTGCACAGCAAAATTCATTGGACAGGGTGGTTAACCTTTCATGTGTTTAAGCACCTGTTTTCTCTACAGACCAATGCATGAGCAAATGAGGTTCCAAAGAAGCAAGACCTCTATGTTTGGCTTTCTTTCTTTTTGCTAATTTCTGCAACTTTTGAATGCTATCTATGTTTTGACGATGCATAACCACGGACAAAAAGGTTTCTAAACAACTTACCCCATCAGCAATTGTCTCCTTAACTCATTCAAATAAAAGCAAAATACCGTGGGTGCTGGAGATATGAAATAAAAACAGAAAGTGTTGGAGAAACTCAACTGATCTAGCAGCATCTGTGGAGAGAGAAACAACATTAACATTTTGACTCTAATGATTCTTTTTCGTAACTGAAGAGAGTTTGAAAATAATCATTGCCTTTCTATTGGCAAAGTGGGAGGAGGAATGAGTGGAACATATTGCAAGGGTGCCCAGAGGAAAGTAGAAAAGGAATGTTAATGGTGGTAAAGAAAACATATTGCTGCAAAATGGGTGTTAACAATAGGTGCAAATAGTAGAAAATGAGGCTATTCTGCCAAAACAACACAAAAGAGATGGGCGACGTGAGGAGACAAAAGTGGTGTAATCAAAATAAAAGATGGGGTTCATGCTTTAATATTATTGAAGTCACTGCTGAATCCTGAAGACTGTATCGAGCCCAAGTGGAATATGAAGGGCTGTTCCTTCAGCTTGCATTGAGCTTTGTTAGCAAACTACAGCAGATCTAACTACAGCAAATATTGGCATGGGAGCAAGCTGGTTTGTTGAAATAACAAGGAACTGGAAGGAAACCATTCTTACTAATAATCTGCCCATCCTCATCTTTAAACTGATTTACCATGTACTTAAAAAGGATCACTGAGTTCAGCTTGAAGCCAGCCAAGTCACCAGCCTTCAGGATCTGTATATTCATTCGCTTTACTGAACTTTAAATTGTTTAATTTATCCTCCTACTCTGTAACTTATTTGTGCATTTCTATGAGTTTCAGCGTGAGTGTGTGTGTGTAAATTGGAGTGTTTTTATTAGTTTATTTACACGGATTAAGTATGATCAATAAAATTATGCTATAAACTCAACCAATCTTCAGGAAACCTGTCTGTTTGTGGCTTTTACAGTCACAACATTTAACCAGTTAAACACACAGTGGACTGGCAAGCATGTCCTTTTAAAAGTAAAAGTGTTGTATTGAAGTGAGGAATGGAGAAAGGGGGGGCCCTCCTTATTTGATTTTCAAAGAAAAATTATAAAGAAGTAAAATACATTACTTTCAGTAAGAAGAGTCATTATGTTATCAAGAGACACATCTATTTATTTGAAGCTCATTTAGCAATAATATTTTAATTAAAAAAACTTAAAACAAAAATTCCTACACTATCCAGAAGAGTGGTTAAGTAATCCTGATGCAAATGATTGAGATCTTTAGAAAGGGCTTTAATTTGTAATAAATGTTGCATTTAACACCATCTATACATATAATAATTAGATTTATAATTTAAAGTTCAAAATATCTAATGTTTGTACAATGGAGAATATTAATTTCATAAAAATCAATAATAAATGTCAGAAGGTTTGGCTATCCTGACCAATTAATAAAATCTTATTATTGAAAAGAAGTGATTTTGGAGACTATGGTAAAACCACCATCTTTAAAATTCAAGACACACATAAGTCATGACTATATTGCTATTCCTGCACTGACCTAAATCAAAATTCTGGAACTCAATCTCAACAGTACTCTGGGATACCACAAGTACTGCAGCAACTCCAAGTGACAACTTATCATCACCTTCTCAGCTATGAGTGATAATACTGATCTTGCCAGTGATGCCCAAATCCTATCAGTGAATGAAAAGGTATATGCTTACCAAACATAGCCTTCACAAAAGATATAGCTCAGGCTATATACTGTACACTCACCATTAACAGAAGCTTTGTTCACATTTATGTTTTAGATATTATGGCAAGTGTAAATCATAAATCATAAAGTAGGCATGGACACTTGCATTTATCCCTGCTTATAAGGCTTATATTAGAAAATACAATGCCTTCTGAATATATTATGATTTCCTTGACTCTCATTTGAGCACTTCCCTGGAAACTGTCACTCTAAAGCCAAACCTTCCAAAATTTGTAAGTAGTTATTTTCTCATTGCTTGAAAAGTTTTAATAAAGCTTTTTTCCTTTTCACTTCCATGAACAAAACCACGTTGTATAAAATTATTTATTTTAGACATGGCCATTAGCTATTTAATTATCGGGTTGCAAGCAAAAAAACATCTTTTCATTCACACATTTTACAGTCAAGATGCAAAAACCAGCATAGAAAGCAGGAACACTTTTCTCCAGTCTCTGCATTCAGATTAGATTTCCTTTCAGATGTCACATATTGAAATTGTTACTTCAGAAGAAAATAATTCTGCTTTTTCTGAGTCAAACTCATAAAGTATCAATTACAGTACCAGAACCTAAATACAGCAAGTAGGATACAATAATATCAGTTTTCTTGTTAAAGGCTAGATGGACAAAGCTCAAAGTATATAAGATTTTCAATTACCGGTCGAATGGTGAAATGACTGCTTGGAGTACTTTTGCTTTCTTTACCAGTAATCCATGTGAACAGATTGTGAAAAAAATTGAGATAATTCTGTTTTCTTCAATGTCAGAAATCAGTTGTGATTCTTGATTCTGACACTATGGCTCTTCACAAATGAGGAGGATCAATGTTAGCTATTGGCTGGTGCTCTAGTTTGGTATGGTTGGGAGAGTGAACCTGATGGAATGCACAGAATTCTTCTTTAAATCAGTGTTGTGCCTCCTTTAATCTAGGAATAGCAGTAGATGCCTAAGGTGCAATTATTCCCCCTGTGGGCTGTATGAGAAAATATGGCCTCCATTTTACACATCGCTGCATTCCCCACTTCCTCACCCCTCTCATTAAATAATCAGTTGGCAACCAACCCACAACAAAAGTCAGCCATTTTACATTCAGTGGGCTTGAAATTGATCACTTAACGGGTTTAATTAATGCAAGGGGGCTGTCAAATGCCTTCATTTTCAGTCGTAAAACAGGGAAAGGGCAGGAAAGGGCTAATTTTAGATTACTGCCTTCAACACTGTTTAGGGAGGGTTCTGTAAAGTCCGGCCGTATATTCACTTAGCAATTAACTTTGGCCAGTTCCATCAGGTTTACTTGTGTGTGCCAAACTGTTCTTGTACGTTGTTCATGTTTTTCTAGTTTAATTCTTGGAATATGAGCATCACTTTCAAAGTCAACAGTATTGCCCATTTGTGATTGCCCATGAGAAGTAGTGGTTTGTTGTCGTGTTGAATGACTACAGCTCACGGCACCCCACAGTGCTGTTGGGAATTTCCAGGATTTTGATCCAGTGACAATGCAGTAACAAATCAAGATTATGAGTAACTTGATGAGGAACTTGCAGGGAGTGATGTTTTGTTGCATCTGCTCCCATTATCTTTTTATGTGATCAAGATCACAGCTATTGAAGATCTTGCCAAAGTTGTTGGCAACTGTTGCTGTTGTTAAATTGCTGCTGTGTAACTTATGGAAGGTACACATTGCTGCCACAGTGGGTCAGTGATGGAAATGGTGGACAGTTTTTGGGGAGACATTATATGTTCAGACGGGAGATGAGATACCTACTGCAAAACTCCCAGCCTCAGATCTGCTTTTTTGGTAAAGTGTTTATAATGGCTGGGAGAGTTAGGTTTCTCCTTGGGATGTTGATGCTAGGGGTTTCAGTAATGGCAATGCCATGAAATGTTAAGGGAGATTGTTAGATTCTCTCTTGTTGGCTGGGCCTTGTGTAGGGGATTTACTGGAAGAGGAGACCTGGTTCTGTTGGGCTGAAGATACCACAGCAGATGAGCGGAATGGAAAAGTGCTGTTATCTTAAGGGATGTCCTCAATGCATTCAGGGCATTCCTGCTTGAGGAGCCTCCTTCCTGACCTTTGTTCATATTAGTGATTAAAAATGGACTACATTCCTGCCTGATTGCCCATGTCAGCTGAATAGACTCAGTTGACCCTTAGCTATTTATTTTCTAATGGTGGACATGTTGCTAATTTTGAATTATGAAGGTGAGCTTAAGCTCCATCTCCATCTAGCCTTTACCCTTTCTCCCACCTCTCACCCTGTCTCTAACATATATACCAACCTTTTCCGAGCTACAAACAGTTCAAAAGAAGGGTCAATTGACCTGAAACATTAACTCTGCTTTCCCTCCATGGATACTGAGAGAAAGTGAGGACTGTATGTTGGAGGTCAGAGTCGAAAAATATGGCACTGCTGAAGGGCTTATGCCTGAAACATCAACTGTCCTGCTCCTCGGATGATGTCTGATTGGCTTTGCTTTTCCAGCGCCAAACTTTTCAACTTCCTTCCACAGATGCTTCCTGGCCTGTTGAGATTTTCCAGCAGTTCCTGATTTTGTTTCTGATTTCCAACATCGCAGTTTTTTTGTTCAGTGACTCAATGACAGACAGAACAGAATGTTGTTTAAGCATTGAGTCATACAATTAAGAGACGATACAATTCCAGCATTTTTAAGAAGTGTACAATGAGGAACTTCTTGGCATGACTTGAGAATTTTCTTGGCCTCCCCTTTAAAGGGTCCCAGTGGAGCTGCTGTTTGTGACAGTTTTATTGCTCTTATTTGCAGTATCCCCGTGTTCCTTCTGGTTTATTCACTACTGCTTTTGGCAGCTTGTAGGATCCTGACAGGCAGCATTTTGAGGGTTATTTTGAATTATTTGGCGGTTTTGAAACCAAACTGTCCAATGAATACATGGAGTTTAGGAAATCCACAACCGAAGCAAAAATGTGTATGTAACAGTGAGCTTTGACAGTCTTGCAAGTTCATTAAAAAAGAAAAGAAATGCTGCTATTGATATTGCACTTTTAATAACAATTCGAAGTGCTTTACAGTCAATGAAATATTTTGAAAGTGTACTTAATATTGTTGTGCAGGATACTTAGCTGTCAATTTGTACCTAGCCAACATGGATCATGATAATTAATCCGATAATCTGTTTTTGTGACATTGCTCGGGGGATTATTATTAGCCAGGGCATGAGGTTAATTTTTCTGCTCTTTGTTGAAATCATACCATTATATCCACCCAAGAAATCACAGTTTAACATCCCATTTGGAGCACTGCAACTCCAGTACTCCAATAGTGCAATAGCCCAGTATTACACTGGAGTGCCAGGTTGGATTTTCCTGCCCGAAGTCTGGAGTGGATCTTAAACTTGAATGAGTTTATTATTGATAGTTTCTTGATCCATTTTAGAGAGTATTTATTGAATGCTTTCTTCTTTACAGAAAAACAGGCCTATATTATATTGACTGTATATTCAGAAGCTGGTTTGCTTATTCTCTTTCCATGTAATAGCTTGCATTAGCTTTGTTCCGAGTGTTTGGAGCCAAAATTCACATCTTAGCTTTGCCTTTTCTTAATCCTATCGAGGATATATTAACACTCAGCTGCAATTCTGTTTATTAGTAAATGAACAATTCTTCTGCATGGATGATTTGGTGGTGATAAAATAAGAGAAACCATCGCCAATGGGCAATGGCCAATGGCAGGCGCATCAGAAACCAAATTTAAAATAATTGGTAGAAGAAACAGTTGGGGGGAGAAGATAGTCTTTCTTTATGCAGCAAGTCGTTGTGATCTGGAAATGAAAGGAAAAGGAGTGAAACTCAGGGGTATCTTTCTAAAAAGGAATTGAATATATATTTCAAATGGGACTAATCTTTCAAAAAGCTAACATTGGTATTGTGCACGTGGGTTCATTCAAACCTGAAGTCATGTAACAAGTTGGATAGCCAACTTTCTTGTCTAACCATAAGAGTCTCAATGATTAAAGAGTATGAATTTGATTACATTACTGTAATAATTTACATCATGTTTGATAATGACCTGCATCATTGTAGAGCTTATGAATATGCTAGCTTCAGGTCTGTCTCCTAGCACACATATTAAATAATCAAGGGGTAAAAGGAAGAGTTAAAAACTATCAATAGAGAAAAACTGCTCAGGAAACTAATGGGGCTAAAGTCCAATACGTCCCCTGAACCTGATGGGATGCATCCTAGGATATTCAAGTCTCTGTATTCTTACCACGTCATAGGCTGCTCTCTCATTAGAGAAAGACAATTGGTGGTGATTTAACTTGAGGGTTACAATACCTCAGGCATGAGGAGAGGTTGAGAACGAGACACGTTCATGCTAGTGGGATTGTACCCACACTGATTGGTAGCACACTGCTTCACAAACTAACCATCCAGCCAATTGAGCTAAACCAATGCCTGAGGATATTAAAACGAGGACCAACAGAAATAGTCCGTATTGTACTGGAAGTAATCTTCCAAGAATCCTTAGCTTCTGGAAATGCCCAGACGAGTGGAAGAGTGACGATGTTACACCTTTATTTAAAAGAGGACGGAGACAAAAAAGACTCTTTGGCCTATCAAGTCTGTACTGCTAAAGCTACACTAAATCTACACTAGCCTCAACTTCCAGCACTGGGCCCATAATTTTATGACATTTTATGTTTCATCCATGAACTTTTAAAGGTTGTGAGATTTCCTACCTCAAATACGCTCCCAGGCACTGCATTCCAGATGTCGATCATCTCTGGGTGAAAGAAAATTTCCTCAAATCACAACTAAATCTCCTCCTTTCATTTTAAAAATATGCCCTCTTGTGATTGACCCTTTGGCTTAAAAAAAAAGCTTTTTCTATCCACCATGTCCATACTCCTCATAATCTTAGAGACCTCAATCAGGTCCCGTCTCATCCTACACTGCTCCAAAAGAAAAATCCTGAGCTTATCCCGAGTCTCCTCATAGCTAAAGTGTTCCATCCCAGGCAACATCCTGGTGAATCTCTTCTACACCACCTCATGCTTCTTATATTGTTCATGGGAAAATGATTATAAAGGATGCAATAGAGCATTTAGAAATGTATAATATGATCAAGCAGAGGCAGCATGACTTCACAAATGGGGAAATCCTGCTTGATAAAGTTAGTAGAATGTTTTGAGGAGGTAACAAGCAGGATAGATTAAGGGGGAAGCATGGCTATAACATATTTGGAGTTAGGCTAATTAATAAGGTAAGAGTCCATGGTGTAGGAAGTAGTATATTAATGTGGATAGGGGATTGGCTAACTTATAAAAAATAGAATTGTGATAAGGGGGGCATTTTCAAGATGACAACTCATGGAACGTCACAGAGATCAGTGCTAAATATTTGCCATTTGTTATTGATTTGGATGAGGCAAGTGAATGTCCTGGCACCAATTTTGCAGACAATACAAAAATAGATGGGGAGGCAAATGATGATAATGACACAAAGAGTCTGCAGAGCGATATAGACAGGTTAATTGGGTAGACAAACACTTGGTAGATGGAATATAATGTGTGAAAGTGTAAGGTGGTACACTTTGGCAGGAAGAATAGAAGAGCTGACTGGGGATTCTGGGACATAAATCACAAAACGTCAGCATGCAAGTTTAGGAAGTAATTAGGAAGGCAAATAGAATGTTGGCCTTTATTTCAAAGGGGGTGGAGTATTAAAATAGGGAAGTCTTGCTAAAACTATACATAGCACTGATTGGACCACAGCTAGAATACTGTGAACAGCTTTGGTCCCATTATGTAAGCTATGATACACTGGCATTGGAGGTGATTTACAAAATGTTCACTAGGTTGACCCTGGATATGGAGGTCACTCTTTTATGCAGGAACATTGAATGGCTTGAGCCTGTACTCATTGGAATTTAGAGAGGTGCCCTTATTGAAACGTGCAAGTTAGATATGGAAGGGTTTTCCCATTTGTGGAAGAGTCTAGGACCAGTGGGCATAATCTTAGAATAAGAGGCTGCCCATTTAAGACAGAGCTGAGGAGGAATTATTTCTCTTGGATGGTAGTAAATCTGTGAAATTCTTCACTGCAGTGGACTGTGGAGGTTGGATTGTTATGTGTATTGAAGGTGAAAATAGATTTTCATTCAGTAAGGGAGTCAAAAGAAAAGGCAGTTGATAATCGTCAGGTCAGCCATGATTTCATTGAATGGCAGCGTAACTTGATGGGCTCTGACATCTTATGGTCAACTTCTTCTTTTCCCTGACCATGTCCTTATGATATCAGCACAGTGATTGGTGCTTACTGCACTCAGTCAAGTACTAGTCCTTCCAAAACCATGTATAGTAATAGATATCACAAATCATTGTTTTAAGTTTCCAGAATTTTTTTCCATTTTATACAGGGAAAAAAAACCCAGACAGAGAAAAATAATGTGCTGGTGATCCCAAAACAGTTACTGCTGATTGTCAATGATAGTAACTGTGATATTCAATAGGAGGCCCGAGTATAATATGGCCCATCAGTTTATCATATGTCAACATTGCAATATGCAACACTGAGTAGATCAGTACAATGCATCTGAAAAGTGTAAGTTACAATACCTTTTTTTACTCCTTATAGAACTGGCACTTAAAGCACATCTGTTAGAAACTCAGTTAAATCGAGACAATTATTTTATTTTGATGTCTCTTGTCCAGACTGATTTACTTTCAACATGCACTGTAGATTTTTCTCTCTTCATGTTGTTTCTTGTTAAATGTCATGTGTCCAGAGTGTTGCTTTGTTCACAATAATATGTTTCAGTGAATAGTTACTACGTCATAAATGTAGTTTCCTTCAATAAAGGTACCTTTGCCATACTTGTACTTTGCACCAATTTACACAATGGACATATGAAACATGACTGAATGGTGGATGATTGTATATTTTCCATTAAACCCGTTAGCCCCTTCTATTGAAGTTTGTCTTTTCTCTTGACCTACTCATTTTGGTTCGTTGAGATAGATTTTTCCCCAGAATGACTCTACCATCTCTATCTGCTCAAAACAAACATCTTTCTCTTTCTCTTTCATCTTGATGCAGCATTTTGTGCTTTGATACCTGATTTCTGATTTGCTGAAAAAATTAAGACATAAAGGAAAAATGGTAGAAAGAGAAGCACAGGAAACACAATTAACATTTCAATGACCTTTCATTAGAGTGATGATTTGGAGATGCCGGTGTTAGACTGGGGTGTACAAAGTTAAAAATCACACAACACCAGGTTATAGTCCAACAGGTTTAATTGGAAGCACGCTAGCTTTCGGAGCGACGCTCCTTCATCAGGAGCATCGCTCCGAAAGCTAGTGTGCTTCCAATTAAACCTGTTGGACTATAACCTGGTGTTGTGTGATTTTTAACTTTTATTAGAGGATAATGTTAGAGATGGGCTGGTGATGAATGGCTATTAAGCAAATACAAAGCTCGGGAAAACATTTGAAAGGAACTGCAGGGAAAGGCATAAGGAAAAGTCTTAAATAAGATGGAATATTAGTTTCAAGCAATTTTAAATTAAAGAAAGAATTTACAGAGAGCCTTTCATTACTGTCATCTGTCTCAAAGTGTTTTATATCACCAATGAAATACTTTTGAAGGGTCATCATTTTTGCTCTGTAGGAAATTACCTTTAAGGTGGTGCATTAGGAAATGTAATGCCAAAGTGTAGTATTTGACCTAATTTGTAATTTAGGAAATTGATGTCAGTCCTGGCTCAGTGATAACACTGTAACCTTTGAGTCAGAAGGTTATGGGGTCAGGACTAACTTCAGAGATTTGAATATATAATCTTAGCTGACACTTTAGTGCAGTGCAAAGAGCTGGTTTTCAAAAGAGATATTAAACAAGATTCCTACATTCCACTCAGGAGAATGCAAAATATTCCGTGGCATTATTTGCCACATTTCAGGTTCTCCTGGTTTTGTGTATGATATTTATCTGCTCATTTGACTCCAGCTTAATAAAAGATAGCAGTGGTCTTTAACTTGGTGCTATTTTCAGGTTGGTGTAGGCAAATGTGCTGCTGGATTTATTTACATTATGACTTTATTTTAATTCACTCTTTGGACATAGCCATTGCTGTCTAGGTTAGCATTTATTGACCATCCCTTGTTTCCCTTAGGAAGGGGATGGTGAACTGCTTTCTTGAACTGCTGCAATCCATTTGGTGCAAGCAAACTCATAATAGTGTTGGAGAGAGAGTTTCAGAATTTTGGCATAGTGACTCTGATGGAATGGCTTACAAATGCCAGAAGTACTCCATTAGCTGTGAGGCATTTTGAGAGGTCTTGTATATGTGACAAGTTCTATTTCAATGTGAGACCATTCAGATTGCAAATTATATGATCATAAGGATATTGAACAACTTTGTGTCACATTTTCCCAGGTGATCACTACTGACACATTTCACTATTTGTTACTATTGCCAGATTTATATAAATGATTTGGATGTGAGCATAAGAGGTACAGTTAGTAAGTTTGCAGATGACACCAAAATTGGAGGTGTGGTGGACAGTGAAGAGGGTTACCTCAGGTTACAACAGGATCTTGACCAGATGGGCCAATGGGCTGAGAAGTGGCAGATGGAATTTAATTCAGATAAATGTGAGGTGCTGCATTTTGGGAAAACAAATCTTCGCAGGACTTATACACTTAATGGTAAGGTCCTAGGGAGTGTTGCTGAACAAGGAGACCTTGGAGTGCAGATTCATAACTTCTTGAAAATATAGTTGCAGGTAGATAGGATAGTGAAGAAGGCGTTTGGTATGCTTTTCTTTATTGGTCAGAGTATTGAGTACAGGAGTTGGGAGGTCATGTTGTGTCTGTACAGGACATTGGTTAGACCACTGTTGGAATATTGTATGCAATTCTGGTCTCCTTCCTATTGGAAAGATGTGGTGAAACTTGAAAGGGTTCAGAAAAGATTTACAAGGATGTTGCCAGGGTTGGAGGGTTTGAGCTATAGGGAGAGGCTGAACAGGCTGGGGCTGTTTTCCCTGGAGCGTCGGAG
Organism: Chiloscyllium plagiosum; assembly: GCF_004010195.1. NCBI lineage: Eukaryota > Metazoa > Chordata > Chondrichthyes > Orectolobiformes > Hemiscylliidae > Chiloscyllium > Chiloscyllium plagiosum. Next base: position 22,069,535 of record NC_057712.1, on the reverse strand, counting down.
GCTGAGGGGTGACCTTATGGAGGTTTACAAAATTATGAGGAGCATGGATAGGGTAAATAGACAAAGTCTTTTCCCTGGGGTCAGGGAGTCCAGAACTAGAAGGCATAGGTTTAGGGTGAGAGGGGAAAGATATAAAAGAGACATAAGGGGTAACTTTTCCAAGCAGAGGGTGGTACGTGTATAGAATGAGCTGCCAGAGAAAGTGGTGGAGGCTGGTACAATTGCAACATTTAAAAGGCATTTGGATGGGTATATGAGTAGGAAGGGTTTGGAGGGATATGGGCTGGGTGTTGGCAGGTAGGACTAGGTTGGGTTGAGATATCTGGTCGGCATGGATGGGCTGGACCGAAGGGTCTGTTTCTGTGCTGTACATCTCTATGACTCTATGATTGTGGTACCAGATCCTACCAGATTGGTTGGAGAAAATTACCTGGGTCAGTGCAGCGTATTGCAACAGCACTTTCAGATTGATCCAAGTATGGGAAAGCCATCTGCTGGAAGTTGTTCTTTGTTCTGTTTGCCTTTGATTTTCTTCAACTTGATTACGTTGTCCTTGTATTAGGGCAACAGCAATGAAAGCACCTGGCACTGTTGGAGCAGCTGAGTGCAATGAACCGACATGAGGAATATCAGAAATTCAATTGGGGCATGGTCACACTGCTTAATATCGTTTTTCTATGATGAGCTCACTGCTACAGCCTGGGCAGTGAGATTTGCAAACATCACTCTCTTTCCCCAGGTACAAAGTCCTATTGACTGTACGCCCTCAAGTTAAAAGCATGATAATATCACTCGGCTAAATACATTGAAAGTAAATGATTCTACACGATCGATGTCCAACTCATCTCTGATCATTGCTGCCACATGTTTGAGGTCTGCGCCTGGTTTCCTGAAAGCTGATAGGAGGCCTATATTCTAACATGTATGATGTGATTCCTGAGCAGTCACATTGAAGACAAATGAGGCTTTACTGTTGGGCCATTAAGCAACAAGAAATAGAGGTATCCCAAAAGGAGGATGAAATGCCTCTATTTGGACCTGAGATATTACATCTAAAGCAGATGCATGCATCACATGCCTAATCATGAACATAAATTGGGATACTGCAGTGGGAGTACTACTACCTTGCTACTTCCATTCCAGTCACAAAATGAAACATTGGGCAGAAGAGCCGATGTTCTCACATGCTTCCTGTACTGATTGGAACCAGATTGACCACAAAGTCATTGATTGGGATTGTTAACCTGGGACAATCAGGAAAGTCCTGGTTGACCAATGCAAACAGGAGATTAGAACCTCCTCAGTTCAAGTGACTGACTCCAAACTGGCTGGCTACAGCCGGTGTACTATGCATAAGTAAATAAAGGGTGATTTGGTGATGGGATACTAGCCTCTGTGCAGTCACTTCACTTACACTTTTCACTGATAGCAGCTCCATATCCTTGTGCAGCTAGGAAACCTTTGAATGTGTTTGAGAATTAAATAATGCAGGTGACACTTTAAATTCCCCTATGGTTAATTCTGCTTTACAAAGTTTAGTTGGACTAATTTCATGGCCATCGATATTGCCATGATTACTTGTGACCAAGTGTTGTAATATACAGGTATTTTTAGTCAACCTGTCCAAGGATATTATAGTTGGGCTTTGAATCTGGGCTCCTGGATCAGAGGTAGGGATACTACCACAAGACCCCCAGTTTAGTAATATACATTATTGGTCAATATATGAACTGCACTTGCAGCATAATTTGATGCCCGATGTCTATCATCATTAAGCCTACTGGTGCTCAGATTAATCCAATTTCTCCTTGAAGAGTCTCACATCACCCATAAGCGCACTCCACCCTTGCAAAGAAAATAAAAGAAATTTACTCCACCAGTGTGAATAGACTAGTGACCATTTTTTATTTTTATTGTGCAATTGCGATTTAGATTTCTTACAGTGTGGAAACAGGCCCTTCGGCCCAACAAGTCCACACCGCCCCGCCGAGGCGCATCCCACCCATACCCCTACATTTACCCCTTACCTAACACTACAGTCAATTTAGTATGGCCAATTCACCTGACCTGCACATCTTTGGACTGTGGGAGGAAACCGGAGCACCCGGAGGAAACCCACGCAGACACGGGGAGAACGTGCAAACTCCACACAGTCAGTCACCTGAGGCGGGAATTGAACCCGGGTCTCTGGCGCTGTGAGGCAGCAGTGCTAACCACTGTGCCACCGTGCCGCCCATTTAGTGGAAGATGGAACAGAATCCTAAGAGAGAGTTCCTATTTTCCATTCTATTTCCACCTTCCCTTCCCCCCAACATTTTATGTGTACTTTTGTGAAATTTACTCTGTCAGCCCCATCAACATTTAATCATTGAGTTAACTACTGACATTTCCTAGTCAGCCCATTAGCCTTAATCTGTTACACAACTATCCCCACTATTGCAATCCACTGTTCCTGCCATGATATCAGCATGGTGGGTAGTTGTGACATCCCCTCCCTCAGATCCCCATGCCCTCCGCTACTATATCAGACTCTATCTTTATATTATACCACCTCACACCTGACAGTCAATATCTCCTCTGCATTCCAGCATAATGGCTCCAATCTCCACATTTGAGATCCCCATTTTCCACAACATGGCATGGACTGCCCTGATAAACATCCTCTCACCTACTTCATCCCAACTGGCTACACCCCCCCAGACTGACTGTGGACTGTGCACTCTGGGCTGACGTGTGAGGACGGTCCCAATGAAGGATGGCCTAGCCACTCGACTGATATCTCTACAGCTCCCTGATTACTGTCTTCCTTCACTGACTGGGGACTTTGGGACATGGCCATTTTGTTGAATCACATGCAATGTGTTTGACATGTAAGCTGCTGGCACATAGCATAGGTAGCACTGTTGTAGCATGATGCCCTGCACCAACACATCCAAACTTTGATTGCCTAACTTGCTGTCTGCACTAAAAAGGAAGTACAGGGAGAGATACTATGAACAAGCAAGAAAACACAAAGTGAGTGAATACTAAGAAAGCAAGCTAAGAGAATACATCGTTTGCATGTGGATGAAATGGGTACATGTCCTGTGTACAAAGAGTTGGTGAGTTCCAAAGTGCAGTGGTTTGTGCTGAAGCGTGTTCTGAGTTAGTCTGTGATCAGCCATGATGATGTGCTGAGGCTGGTGATCTCTCCATGATGGCTTCAGTGGATTGAGAGTGGAAGGGGTCATTGCACATTGAGTGTGCTGGGGAGTAATAACCAATGTGAAGGTCCAGAGAAAATACCAGCAAGCTTCTCCTAACTGCTCAGACTTTTCAAGTAGCAAATTGGTGCCTTCTAGTTTCTCACTAATATCTGGGAGCCTTCCAATCTGCACAGACTGAGATGAGATCAACTAATAATGAGATGTTAATATATGCAAGTTGGGCCCTTGATCTTACAAGCAGGATTGCTATTGAGCTAACGAAACCTTGAGGGGAAAGTCAGACTATTGTTTTTTGACATTGAGAAACTCATTTGTCATTCTCATCACGCTCTTGCAAATTTCTCATCATTGGCAACTTCATACAACAATTAGGAAAATTCCACCTCATGTCTCCACCCACTGTTGGTGTGTAATGTCAGTATAATGGGTAGAGTTGGTGTAACATGAACATCACCTAATATAGCTTTACAGCAGGCAACAAGTTCCCATTGACATGAAAACATGAAAATACTGGAAGTCTGCTACAGGTCATGTTAGAACTTGAAAAAGCCTAATTGACTAATGTTTCAATTAAACTTTAACATCAATATTCTCATCTGGGTCCTAAAAGAGATTAAGTCTGAACGTATTTTTCTCTTTCAAATGCTAAGTGAATTGCTGTGTATTTGCAGGAGGATTTTGCCTTATTTTATATCAGAATTCTTAATCATTAACTGAAATTAGGGAAGTAATGGCTCACTGTATTATTGCTAGACTATTAATCCAGAGACCCAGATATGGTTTAAGTCCTGTCGTAACAGACATTGAAATTTGAATTCAATAAAAATCTGACTTAAGGATCTAATGATGACCAGGAAACCGTTGTCAGTTGTTGGAAAAACACATCTGGTTGAGGAAGGAAGTCTGCTGTCCCTATCTGGTACGGCCTACATGTGACTCCAGACTCTCACCAATGTGGTTGATGTTTAACAGCCATCTGGGCAATTAGGCATGGGTAGTAAATGCAGCCTGGTCAGCAATGCCCATATTCTATGAGTGAATTTTTAAAAAGAAAAATCTCACCTTATACTTTTAAAGCACACTACCACCAAGACAAACACAAAAGCATTTTTCTTCCTGGAACTTCCAAATAGAGTTGCCCGAATGTGTCTTTTCTTGTTACTATCTTGCATTTTCTGAAACATTTTCATGAAGGACAGTGATTTTTCAGCACTAATATTCAGAGTAATTTCTCTTAGCACTTTTCTTCCATTGAAGTCAAAAACCTTTTGAAGTTAGTTTTTCAGTTTGGCTTAAACTCTTGTTTTCCCTGTCTGGTACTTTCTGCAGACTACAATTGAACATCACCTTTACAGAAAATAATCATGTTTTGTCATGTTTTTTTATATGCACCTATGAATTCCTCCAATTTTAAGTGTTCTTCATCTTTTCATCTCCTTTCACCAAAATGTTTTGTTTGAAGTGCACCTGGCTAGACCCAGTATTCACAACTCATAGTACTTACTTAACATTGTGCATTAAGTCTTTTTTTCTCTTATTTTTATAGTACTGAAAAACAAAAGGAATATCATCTCGATAGGTTATCTGTAATGATCCTTATTAATCAATGCATGAAGCCTGTGATAATTCTATTATAATAAACCTCTGGCAGAATCAGCATATACATTGTTGTAGCCCAGGATTATGACAACTAGCCTGACAAAGAAAGATGCAGAACTTTCACGATAAATACAAATGCTACAAACTTCAAATTTGACCACACACATGTAAAAGAAAATCAAATTCCAACAAAATACCCAAAATAGTTTGAAGCATACTATAGGTATAAAGACCTTTTTTTTATCCCTTCTGATTTTTAGGTTGAAGGACCTTTGTATTTGAGTTATGTTTTCAAGAATCAAATTAGGATTAGCGTAATGTTGTGGGATTATAATTCTAGTGTTTTGCAGGTGATTCAAATTCAAAACATCTACCTTTCTTTATCTCACAGCCACAAGAAATGGTAGACAAGCAGGAGGCTGGAAGAACACAGCAAGCCAGGCAGCATCAGGAGGTGGAGAAGTCAACGTTTCGGGTGTAACCCTTCTTCAGGACGCAGAACAAGAAATAGTTAGTGCGGGCACAGTGTTTCCACTGAACTGGACTTGACCTTAATCTATGTTTTCACATCTTTTTAGAAAAGGATATAAGGATACTGTAATCATGTACTCCTGACAAACAATGACCCGAAAAAATAAACTGAGACTTCCACTTTTGAGAGATTCCCCATATCATTTGCATTATTGAGTTCATTGCCCTGCCTGGCTACTGTAAAGGATTGTACGATTTAGCAGTGAAATACAGTACACAAAGGAATTAATACAGAGGGCTGAGGCCTCCACTTAGGCTTGCATGTTTTGTTATAAAGTTAATTGTCCAATAAAACTCCACATGAACCATGTAATTTCCTGCTGGTCTGATGAATTAGCTGTGGGGAAGCAGCATAGATCTCTGCTAAAGCTGCCATTTCAATTTTACTTATGAACGATGTGCCATTAATACAAAATGGAGCATACTGTGGACAACTGTCTGCTACTGTTTGCTTTCCAGACTGGCAATAGTGTCTGCTTAACACTTGGCTCATAATTCACTCACCACATAAACTCACATTCTGTGCGCTTTGCTGCAAAACAGCAATAATGGAGTCTTTTGTCCCATTGACGTGCATTCACCCATACAAGCAAGTCACTGAAATTCTTTTTTTTTCATCAAGATTTAGCTTCAATTAGCCAACTTACAGTCCTGGAATGAATGTCCTTCTGACCTTAAGCCTGAGTTGTTTTCTTTTAGGAGAAAAAAGATTTAATAAGATTTGACAGTTAAGAGGCCTGATGGCTGTCTTTAGTTTCTGATGGATGGGAGTATCCTAGGGATAAGAAGAGAGAAAAATATAGTGGATGGAATTTCTACTGAATAAAAGCTCTACAGACCAGCAACTCTGCAGGTTTCTTTTACATTGTCACTGAGATTTGAAAAGATTCACAATGGCCCTGTCTGTCTATCTGTGTATGTATGGGTGTGAATGTAATGGAAACTAACAGGCCATTATACTGTATATCTCCTATATGAATAAAATATAGTGAAACATTGGGCAATCAAAGGGGGGAAGAAAGAGTTCTATATTAAATTTCATTCTGTCCTTTTTTTTATACAAGCCAAACTTATAAAAGATTACTGTTAAGTTATATTCGTTACCTGTAATACAATTTTAATTGTACAATAGATGTGCAATAGAACTGACGTACGTTTTAGAAGCCACTTGTACGAATTCCATTAAGGTGCTAATATCAGTAGAGTAATAAACAAACATAATGCTGATAGTGCAGCGAAAATCTCTTTGGCCCAACAAGTTCACACCGACCCTCTGAAGAGTACCCACCCAGATTCATTCCTGTACTGCTCTACACTTACCCCAGACTAATACACTTAACCTACACACCCCTGAACACTGTGGACAATTTAGCATGGCCAATTCACCCTAACCTGCGCATCTTTGGATTGTGGGAGTAAACCAGAGCACCCGGAGAAAACCCACGCAGACATGGGGAGGGTGTGCAAACTTCACACAGAGTCACCCAAGGCAGGGTTCGGACCTGGGTCCCCGGAATTGTGAGGCATCAGTGCTAACCACTGAGCTACTGTGCCACCCTTACATGAACACTTGAAAAATAGCTGCAGTATACAAAGTAACTTTTTCAATTTTAAACTTGGAACTCCCTTGGTCTGTAAAAATCTGTCTCCAGGCAGAGATTTTAAAGGAATTACAGTTGCATGTCAAAGTATTTCTAGAAAATCCAAGTGTCATGCTTACCACAATGTAAGAAAATTGTTGATGAAAATTTATTTGTTTTTAATACAAGGACAAAATCTTTTAAACTATTTTTGTGTCAAGAAATAGCACTAAATGAATTGCAATCAAGCCAGCATATCACATCAATGATATAGACTTGAGGTAAGTTGTCCTGGCTTGGTGTCCAGCACTCTGGGATAACACAGACATGCCCAGGTGAGATTATCTTGCTTACACCTCAAATATAACAGGGTATTTGTATGTTGGTTATGTTCTCAGTCTTGTTGCACTGCTAAAGAATACATACAGAGTCTCTTGAGGTAAGAAGTTGACTAACCTTAAAAAAAATCTTTCGGTGACCCTATCTTGCCACAAGGCTGCAATTGGAGAGCAAAGTCATATGACATTATATTACTTCCTTTGATGACGTAAACTGTGTCTTATTAGCATCTCAAACTGTCAGACCTAACTCTTTATTCACTGGGAAGACTGAAAGATTTAATTGAAGTGTCTAAGATGATTAAAGGATTTGTTACAAGGTGTTTCCTGATATTGGCAGCCAGATTGTAGCTCCCCTTTAAATGTCGCTGTCCACTTTTAAGTGCTATCACAGTTGACTTATTTCTGAGTTCCCAGGCTGTATACATCACTGGCTGTATGTTTGAGTGCTGTTAAAGTGCTGGGACATCATGAGAGCTGCATGGACAGGAGTCCCATTTCCTGCGTGCTCGCTATTGACCACTACTGAATTCCACAATTAATTCCCTTTTAAAACAAAATAACGTCTCTGTTGTAAAACGGTGAATATTTAATATGCTATTTTAATTACAGACATTGCATAAATTTGTTGTTTTTATCATGATTCCATCATGCAGAGTATTTAAAATGACTGCAGTTTAAGGTATGTGATTTTAGCCTGATAATGGCTTATTAGGATAATATGGCCTTGAAGGGGCAGACATAGAACAACTGCACAATGATTGCAATGTACTCAAAATGAACTTTATCACATTTAAAATGGAGGCTTTCCCAGCTGGATCACTGGAATGTCTGTATGTTCTTAGCCTTCGTGAAAACCCAAAGGATGTGTCACTGACATGAAAAATTCCAGTGGATTTCAAACACCAATAGGCAATGTTTTATGTATGAAATTTCAGTGTGCAAACATACGGAGCTCTGCTTTGCCTGAAAACTAGTGTGGAGGCAGAGGAAGAAGTCAGCCCTGTTCTGAGTTGCTGCTCCCAGATCAGGCAGTGGTTAAGTATCAAACCATTACCTGCAGTACAATGACAGCATTAGTCCTCACAATTCTGCACTTCTCAGAACATTCAAAAGACTGGTAAAATTAATAACCCATGTGAGTATAATACCTCACAGCTTCTGACAGAAATTCAAGCAATGCATGTGGCTGCTGAGAAATGTGGTCATTCAATTCCAAAGAATTGAAGTATTTCCATGGGGTTAAATGGCAGTGATCTGAGTTGTTATTGTTGCTTGTTTTGCTTTCTGCTCTCTCTGAGTTGCTTCTCTCCTTTCGGTGACAAATTATGTGCGCAACCCATATCTTTTACATATTACTCTTTTTGATTGCTTATTTTAAATTGGACGAACCTAAATTCTAACAGAATTGAGACAATTTATAATTATGATAAACAAAATGTTAACTAATTCCGAAGCGAATGTAACCTTTCAAGCATGGTTACATGCATGAGACAAGATGCATGTAAATGACAAGGGAACACACAGTTAACTAATACTGCATTTTTAATTAATTACAGAAGAGATTTCATCAGAAAGTAATGCTTATATCAGTTCTGCTTTACAGTATTGGCATCAGATGCAACAACCCTTACTGTAACGCTGCTCAAATTCACCACCATCCATATACAGCTCACCAATATATCAAGGAATATTTATATCTGAATCATTAACAGACACTTTTCATTAAACACTTCTTTATATCATGCTTTCCTTCTGTATGGTTCCCAAGATGAGGATCTACTGTAGTCATAAAAAGGACCAGGAAGAACTGGACACCCTGGAGTATCCAGAATCCACACAAGTTGCATCAGATTTCCATAAAATATGAGCTGACAGCATTGGAATCTTTTAGTGTCATGTTAAAACATTGCTGTTTTGATTGAGTCATAAACCATTCATCTGGTGCAGTCCAAACATTAGCTCTGTGGCCAGACGTTACACATTCCTCTGGCACAATTCCAAACTAGCTCACTCCAGGTTAACCGTGGAAGATTTGACTTTCATTCATTTTGACTTGCTGGAGGTCAACAGGTTTTTTTAAACTTTCCTTTTAAAGAAGAGATTGTGAATGCTATTAAAAGTACGGATGAGGCTGTAATTCAATTTAGGGTCTGGAAATACAAGATAGTCACTAATATTAAATCCAATAAGGATTTCAGGGAAAACATCTTTCTCAGGGACTGGTGAAAATGTAGAAATTGGTACTCTTTGGAATGGTTATAGCAAATAGCATGGATTATTTAAGGGAAAGCTAAAACAGTAAAAGGTGAAGTGGTTACTATGAAGGGCCCTCTAGCTCATCGCCTCCCCTCATCTGAGGAATGGTGACCCTCAGGTTAAATTTCCATACTAGTTGTCTCTCTTTCTATAATGAGAGAGCAGCCTATTGTCCATTTGAACTTTGGTGACGATATCTCTACAAAGGTTAATGAGAGAGAATGAAATAGAAGGATATACTGATAGTGTAAGCTGAAACAAGGTGGAAAATGGTCCATTGGAACACAAGCACTAGCATAAAGCTGTTGAACAGAATGACCTGTTGCTATCATGTAAAATTCTATGAATTCCACATAATTTTGCACAGTATCATGTTACTTCAGAATGTAAAATATTACAAATTTAATACTGTACTGGGATGAACATTTAGCTTGGATTACATTCAATCACGTTGATAAAGAAAGTTGATAAAGAAAGCAGAGCTGGGCTGAGGAGTGGCAGATGGAGTTCAACCCTG
>NC_057712.1:22041473-22059124 GCF_004010195.1 Chiloscyllium plagiosum | reverse complement strand
GTTCTTTACCCTGAGAGTGGTGGGGGCATGGAATGCGCTGCCTATGGGAGTGGTAGAGTCAGAATCTTTGGTGACCTTTAAGCGGCAATTGGATAGGTACATGGATGGGTGCTTAAGCTAGGACAAATGTTCGGCACAACATCGTGGGCCGAAGGGCCTGTTCTGTGCTGTATTGTTCTATGTTCTATGTTCTAAACGACGTACACTTTTAACCCTCTAACCAGCCAAGAATTTCAATGAAAAAGAGTAATAGGGTGACCACATAAGTATGCGTTTCCGAATCATAATAGTTAATTAACAATATCTCAATATCATGAAATGTTGTAGATATCTGTGGAAAGTAATTGGTTTGAGGACAGTTAGCATCTTTAGATGAGATCTGGAATGGTGTTAGTTACAAACATATGAACATGCGAATTAAGCACAGAAGTAGGCTGCTCTTGAGCCTGTCCTGCCATTCAATAAATCATGGCTGATCAAATTATTCCATTACCAACTACATCTGATAACCTTTCACCCTTTCTTATCAAAAGTCTAGTTGAGAAGAAGGATCAAAGATTGTGGAGGTATTATCAATGCTTGATAATTGACATGCTATCACTTTTTATATCATTGCATAAAGTCAAGATTTAGTTTTAGTTTGTGCTTTTCTTTTAAACAAAGTGGGTGGAATGCTCTGGATGACAAAATTGAGAATTGGAATTACCAAACGGCTTCCATAGGCAAGGGGAAGTACAGGGTAAAAGTGAGGATTGCAGATGCTGGAGATCAGAGTCTAGATTAGAATGGTGCTGGGAAAGCACAGCAGGTCAGGCAGCATCCGAGGAGCAGGAAAATCAACATTTCGGGCCAAAGCCCTTCATCAGGAATCATGAAGAACAATCAAGCATGAGACCTGTCTCAGGGAAATATTTGGGCTATTAAAATGCTCCTACATGGGTGAGTTCAGATCAAATAAGGTGAAGGTGGGTACTGCCTGATAGCACAGATTTGGGAAATGAAATCCAAATCTTTGATTGTCTGAAGCTAGACAACTTTATTTTCTTGAAGAGATAGACGCAAATAATGAAGAATTGGCCTGTAAATCGAATCCCTATGAATTAATCCAAATCAAATCAAAAGAATTAATTAAAATTTCAAATTCAAGTCTGAAAGAAAACGTAATGCTGTCTTTCCTGGAATGGTGTCTAAATGCTAATCTGTCTTTAAAACCTGATCATCACATTCACTTAGTCAAGTCGTCAGAAAATACCATATTGACAGTAAAGTGCTTCAATTACTGACACTGAATGGCTGTGATACCATGAAAACTAATGGCTGCAGTCTAAAATAAGGCAGCTCAAGTTACAAGTGTAAAGCAATTTGAAATGACCAGAAAGAAGGCAAAGGCCTTTAGAAAAACAACACTGTTACTTAGGTATCGGGGTAATTTTAATCCAACACACTGAGCAGAAATGTAGATAGAGATTAAATTATCTGCACATATTGTGTCATTTATAAAAAAAGAGGCTGCAGCATTGAAGAGAGGTGCTAATGTCAACTGGGCTATTTTGTAGACTGCCATGAATGTCCATTTCAACCAATCTCAGGTGGATTAGACAGGGAAGCCTCCATTTAATTGAAACCGACAAAATTTTAACCCCTGTACTATAAGGGCAGGTCTGCTGTCAAATGATTGGAAGAAGTCAATGAACTTGCTAACAGTGGCTCAATATCATCTCCAATGACCAAGTTGGCCACACCTTGAAGGCAAAATACTGGCCTGTGGCAGGTGTGAGGGAACTATCAGTGACGGGACTATGGACATAATCTCAACCTTACTAATCTATCTGCAGCAAATGCCTCTGTCAAGGAAGGAACAATAGGAGTGACCATTGCACAGGCGTTATGGAAATGAACTTCCACCTTCACACTGAGGATAGTTTCCATCTCATTATTGGCATTACTACAGTGTCAAATGGACTGGATTCTGACCAGTTGTAACAATTCAAGACTAGGCATCCATGAGGCACCGTGGGCCATCAGCAGCAGCAGAACTCTATTCAACCTCAATCTGTAAACTCAGGCCCAGCATAGCCACTAAGCGAGGGGTTCAACCCTAGTTCAATGAAGAGCTTAGATGGCATCAGTCATATCTAAAAATGTAGTGTCAACCTGGTGAAACTTAGAACTGCTTGTATGCCAAACAATGCAAGTGCCATGTAATTGAGAAACTTCAGTGATCCCACAATCAATGGATCAGATCTAACTCTTTAGTCCTGCCACATCCAGATTTTACGATGAACAATAAAATAACTCACTGGAGGAGGAGAAGGCTGTACAAATATCCCCATCTTCAAAGCTGGAATGCTGAGGGATCCCAACATTCTGTGCAAAAGACAAAGCTGAAGCCTTCATAATCAACTTTAGCCAGAAGTGCAAAATGGTTGATTCAGTTCATCTTCATCCCCCAGCATCACAGATGCCAATCTTATGCCAATTTGATTCACTTCAGGTGATATCAAAATAATATTGCAGAAAGCACCGGATACTGCAAAGGGCATGGACCCTGACATTACTCCAGCAATAGTTTTATTTTCCTTATATTGATCCATGGGACATGGGTATCACGAGTTGGCCAGCATTTATTGCACTTGAGAAGGTGGTAGCAGGTTGCCTTCATGAACCACTGCAGTTCATGTTCTGTTGCTATTAGGGAGGGAATTCCAGGATTTTGACCCAGTGACACTGAAGGAACAGTGATATATTTTCAACTCAGGATGTTGAGTGGCTGGGAGGAGAACTTCCAAGTGGAGGTGTTCCACATATCTGCTACCATTGTCTTTCAAGGTGGTTGTGATCATGTATTTGGAAACTGCTATCTAAGGATCTTTGGTGAATTTCTGCAGTGCTGCTTGTAGATGGCACATATTGTTGTTACAGATATGGTGGGGTAAGTGATATTTGTGGACGTAATGCCAATGAATCCACTTGATTTTCTTTGGATGATATCAGACCTCTTGAGTGATATTGGCTAGTCCAATTCCATTTCTGGTCATTAGTAACTCCTAGGATGTTGATAATGGGGATTCAGTGACTGCCATTGAATGCCAAGTGGCAGTGCTAAGTTGTCTCTTATTGGAGATGGTTGTTGCGTGGTTTGTGTGTGGTGCCAATGTTACCAGACACTTTTCCACCAAAGTATGGATATTGTCCACGTTTTGCTGTATTTGGACATGGACTGCTTCTGTATCTGAGGAGTTGCCAATGGCGCTGACAATGTCCAGCTCCCAACAAGAGAATATCTAACCACCTCTCTTGGCATTCAAAGGCATTGCCATCGCTGAGGTTCTCCACAACTTTATTCTGGGAGTTGTCATTGATTATAATTTAAAATATTGAGACGGGCTGAAAAAAAAGGTCAGAAGCAGGAAATTCTGCAGCAAGACATTTTTCTCTTGACTGTCCACCATCCAGGGACAGGTGAAGAGCATGATAGATTATTTTCCACTCATCTGGAGGAATGGAGCTCCAACAACACTCAAAAGCTTAACATCATCCAAGATATAGGTGTTTGATTGGCACCTCATCTGACACCTTCAACATTCTCTATCATCACCACTGACACTTATGAAAAGAATGTGTGCTATCTACAAGATTCATTGCAAAAACTCACCAAGGCTGAACCTTCCAAACCCTTGACATCCATCGCCTAGAAGGATAAAGGTAGGAGATACATGGGAACACCTATATCCTTCAAAGTTCCCCTCTGTGTCACACACTCTACTGATTAGGAACTATATCACCATTTCCTCAGCATTGCTTGGAAAAACACATGCAACTCTCCCCCCAACAGAACTGTGAAGATACCTACATAACATAAATATCAGCAAGTCAAGAAGGCAGCACACCATCTCTTTCTCAAGGGTAGTTATGGGTGAGCAATAGATTCTGGCCCAGCCAGCAATGTCCACATCCTGTGAATAAATTGATGCACAGGGTCTGAATAGAATTTTAGTCATAGAGTCATACAGATGTACAGCATGGGAACAGACCCTTCGGTCCAACCCGACCCCAGGGAAAAGATTTTGTCTATTTACCCTATCCATGCCCCTCATAATTTTGTAAACCTCAATAAAGTCACTCCTCAGCCTCTGACACTCCAGGGAAAACAGCCCCAGCCTGTTCAGCCTCTCCCTGTACCTCAGATCCTCTAACCCTGGCAATATCCTTGTAAATGTTTTCTGAACCCTTTCAAGTTTCACAACATCTTTCTGATAGGAAGGAGACCAGAATTGCACGCAATATTCCAACAGTGGCCTAACCAATGTCCTGTACAGCCGCAACATGACCTCCCAACTCCTGTACTCGATACTCTGACCAATAAAGGAAAGCATACCACACGCCTTCTTCACTATCCTATCTACCTGCGATTCCATTTTCATGGAGCTATGAACCTGCACTCCAAGGTCTCTTTGTTCAGCAACAAATTTTGTGATTTCTTATAATCTTATCATGGGCTAGAAACATTGAGAAAAGGACAAAGCGGCAGATGAATAGTCAGTCAGGCTTCTGAGCAACTGTTTGGACTCAACATCCTGAAGAGAAAACTAAAATGAGAAATCTGGTTAATGCAATTTGTAGGTTGCCTCAGAAAGAAAGGTGATCTCAAATCAAGTAATTTAGTGAATGAAAAGAAAAGCTGGCTTCTTGCTTTCTCAGTGAGAATTGAGGTTGAGGGAAATTTACTTTTATTTCTTCTTTGCATGTAAAAGATACAATATCCAGTTCAGATCAGAGGTTTATCATATTAAATCACCACATGCATATGCTTTCATATAACTACACATTGGAGTTAAAGCTCTCCTCTCAATGAAAAGTATTTGCATTGCTGATGGGAGAAAGTGAACTGAAGATCATTTTTATTGCAGGCCAGATGTTTCTAGCCAAATTAAACAAATAATTGGAAGACTGATTGTCTTTTGGATTATTAAGGAACACACCAATGCAAAGGACCTGTCAAAAATAATCTAAAATTACCTGAGGCATGTAGAGCAGAGGTCTCCACCATGATGAGCTCTTTGTGGCTAGGTTAGGTATCAAGATATGTTGGTACTGACATCAAGGTAGATAGTAATTATGAGTAACATCTTTGTAAGCAGTCGCCTGAAAAAGAGCATTGACTTGCTTCTATTCCAGTTTGATGTGTACTGATATGGCTGATAAGTCCAATTTGTGAGGAACATGCTGCTTAGAATGTCTGCACCCTTCAATGCCTCAACTCTATTGTAAGACAAATCCTCACAACTGGTCATCGTCTTGTATGTGCTAGAAAGTAGATTTTCTGTCAGATCCTGTTTCCTTGTTGGAATTTACAAGATCTGCTTGGACCAGTGTGGTGGAGGTAAACCATTTAGTGGTTAAATGAGAAGAGGCTCTTACTTTCAATAAGATATAGTTTATTGCAGGATTGGAATTGCTTATAAGTTGGATTAATATGGTAGACATTGTTCCAGAGACTATGAGGAAGAGACAGATAGAAGACGGTTTACTTCTTTGACATTTTGGGGATGTTCTTCATCATAGTGTGGAGTTTGTACATAATCCCCGTGTCTGTGTGTGTTTCCCCCATGTGCTCTGGTTTCCTCTTGGCTATTCTAAATTGCCCATAGTGTCCAAGGATCTGTAGGTTAGGTGGGTTAGCCATCAGGAATGCAGGGTTACAGGGTTAGGATAGGGGTGTGGGATGCTCTTCAGAGGCTCAGTATGGACTTGATGGGCTGAATGGCTTGGTTCCACATAGGGATTCTATGTCTAGACACCTCATGATTTTCTCAAGTCTCTGATATAATACATTCAGGAACTTTGGGCATTTTCCTATTCTCCCAGATGTGGAAGACTTGTGGACCTGTTTGTTGAAGGCTGTTAACTTTAATTCCTTTACTGACATTAGGAGGTCTGATGTCTGTTTAAACTGGGAACTCCTGGCACCCTCCCCCACCACCGCCGGAATTGAAAAAAACTGCGCCCACACTTGCCCCCTCACCTCCATCCAAGGCCCCTAAAGGAGCCTTCCACACCCATGAAAGTTTCACCTGCACATCCACCAATGTCATTTATTGTATCTGTTGCTCCCGATGTGGTCTCCTCTACATTGGGGAGACTGGATGCCTCCTCGCAGAGCACTTTAGGGAACATTTCCACACCAATCAACCCCACCGCCCCATGGCCCAACTCCCCCTCCCACTCTGCTAAGGACATGCAGGCCCTGGGCCTCCTCCACCGCCACTCCCTCACCACCTGACGCCTGGAGGAAGAATGCCTCATCTTCCGACTCGGAATACTTCAACCCCAGGACATCAATGTGGACTTCACCAGTTTCCTCATTTCGCCTTCCCCGACCTCACCCCAGTTCCAACCTTCCAGCTCAGCACCATCCTCATGACCTGTCCTTTTCCAGCACCACTCTAATCTAGAACGTGAGGACTGCAGATGCTTGAGATCAGAGTCGAAAAGTGTCGTGCTGAGAAACCACAGCTGGTCAGGCAGCATCGGAGGAGTAGGAGGGTGAAAACCCTTCATCAGACTGAAAACGCCAATGCTCCTGCTCCTCAGATACTGTCTGACCGGCTGTGCTTTTCCAGCACCACAATTTTTGAGTCTGTTCAAACTGGATCTCCAAAGCAGGCAATACATTGTGAATCTTTGGATGTTAATTAGTCCTTCTCATTTGTGACTTTCCTGGAGCTAAATGTACTTCATTCTGTGTTGGCTTTTTTTTTGCTATTTTTCAATTTGCTGTTAAATCTGTACTGAAGTGCAGACTCTTTACTTCAATCTGTTAATTATGTTGGATACTTTCATTTGCTTTCAGTGATTGAATGGAAACAATCTGCAGGGTTATGAGGAAAAGGCAAGAAATTAGCATTATGTTAAAATGTACAAAAATCATGACAGACATGATGGGTTTCACCACAACAGTCCTGTGATTTTACAGGTAAAGCCATGGCTGGGTTTGCTGGTACCTGCAAGGTTTCTTTGCTATACGGCATTGATAATTCCATCATAGCCAGCATCAGGATAAAAGGAGTCCAGCATGGTGCACAGTTTGCGACTAAATGGATTCACACCAGAGTAAGTGAGGTGGTGGACAGGCCTGCAAAATGACAGGGAGAGTCACTATGTTTCAATCCTGCCTGTGGGAAGAATGATCCCCATTTAGTCAGCAGCAGAAATGGGGCAATGTGATGCATCCACAAACTGGCTAACTGGGTTTATTATTAAGCCAATTAAAAGCCATTATCAATGAGCCCACTGGGATTTAGTGGTGATTCTGGAATTCCCCAGAATGGACATAGATCTGTGCCAGGGACCAGTGACCTCCCAGATGGCCTGTCTAAAAAAGGAATTTAAAGATTGATCATGTGACCCATCATTGAGAAGGAAGCTAACTGCTGAGATAGGCCTGTATTCCCTATAATGATTTCTGTACATTTTAACTTAATGCTAAATTTCTTGCCTTTTCCTCATAGCATTGCATTTGATTCATTTTTGACTTACGGGCAATGCCATGACTGTGAATCCGAAACTGCTCACACTCACCTGCCTCCAGTGATCTCGGTTAAGGACTCTAGGTGGGTCTGCCTGTAATGTGGAGCAGCTAGCCCCTAGGGCAGGGTTTCTGCAGCACAGGGGATTTAACTCAGTTGGAGTCCGAAGCTGTCTACTGAAGTGCCTGATTGCATCTAAATAGGATTATGTGCTCCTTGGACAGGTGATGGGTTTCTCAAAGGCTTTCCTGCCAACAGTTGAACCCATGTCATGTATAATACGTCAGTCTTTTGTGTAAGTGACCTGCACTGCAGCCTTACCTTTCAAATGCAGAAATGAGATTGCAGGCCCATAATTATAGGAGCAACATGTAACGTATGCACAATTTGCTTTTTAAAAATCAAATATATATTGAGTGTGAACACCATGGCAATCATTTTTAATTCAGCTGATAAAAGCTCCATTCTGCATGAGGTGCCATTAACAAATTCTTTTTGTCATGATATTTAGTAGAACCTAGAAGGCAATGCAATAATATAGCAGCTTTTATAACCTCAGGACATTCTTGATATTAGCTGTGGAATAAATCTGTGTTTTTCTATGTTTATTCTCAGGTTGTGGGCATTACTGAAAATAATAGAATTGATTGCCCAACCCACCCTTTTCTGGATACAACTCAATACTGCACTGACCTGTCAGCCTAGATGATGTGCTCAAGCCTTTGCAATGGAACTTGAACCCACAATGTTCACAGAATATGGAAACAGGAGTCAGCCAGTGAGCCCTCTTACAGTCGGTTCCATTCCTGTGCTACCCCGCATTATTAGAAAGTCGCATAATGGCAGCACCATTTAAACCAATGGGGTCGGAATCATGTTATAACCAATAAAGGTAAGTAACATTTGCATTCTATAAGTAATGGTCTAAATTCTTCAATTGCGTTATGACTAATTCGCATGGAAGAAACATGCATTATCGCAGAACCGACTGCACCTGTATCACCATTGCATTAGTTCAATCTTTATCTATATTTTAAATTCATCGCTCTGCTCTGGCTCTATAACCTTTTGTATTCTTATCTAAGCCATTCTGACTTAAAGGTAAAAAGCTGCCACCAAGCAAAGATTGACGCTGATATTCAAAAATTACTATCAACACTACCATTTAATTTCTCTGTCCCAATTAATGTCAACTCCCTCAGATAGCTTGACCTACATTTCAGTGGCCTCTTCTTAATCCAACTTGTGTGACTGTTATTACTTAGCTGCTCCAGAACAACATCTACAAGGCTGACCTTTGACATAATAAGCATTCGGAAGATTACAAATGCAGACAGGAATAACAAAGCCAACAAGAATAAGCCTCTTCATTAAACTTAAAAATTCTGGGCCCCTGCTTTGTGACGTTTTGCAACTGAGAACCAGTCAAAAGTACTCAACAGATTAAGCATTGTTCTACAGTTACAATACTTAATGTGTTGAGTACTCTTGAGTGTTTTGATACTTTCTACTTAATGTAGAATATACCAAAGTCAGCTGACTCAGCTGTTCGACTTGATAGAATGCCAAGACCCAATTTCATTCGCTAACAAGATGATGAAGTGATAGAAGAATGAAAGCCTCATTTGTGACTCAGGGGTCACTCCCGGACATTTGGCTTCAGGCCATTGCTGTTTATCCTGTGCAGACATATGGCTGGAACACCTGCCAGGGTTGAGCATGTACAGTATACATTTGCCTCAACCCGTAATCTCAACCCTGTTTCTGACTATTTCAAGGTATGAACTCATTTTGAGAAATGAGCTGTCTCATTTGCAATGTAATGCACACCTCAAAAATCCATCAATGACAAAGCATTACATAGGGAGACCATAGCTCTTACAAGGTCTGGAAATGGGCAACTATTTCTTAATATTGATAATTATCAGTTTTTAAAGTTTCAGTAGTCAGATGCAGTAAGTCTGGAATTTCAGTACATTCGCAAAGTACCCAAACCCTTTCAAATTTTTATTTCACTTTGATATCACAAATGCTAAACCAAATATTTCAGTTATTATAAAAGTCAAATGCAAACTCAAATAACATCCATACAGGTGCATCTGGAATAGGGGCTGATGCTTTGTTAAGATCTAGCTGGAGAAGGTGGACGCACAGTGAGAAGCTCATTGGAGAGAATGCTTTGAAGAGCAGGGCACCATTTCATCACAGCAATGTTCAGGTAAATTCTTAAAAGGGACTGGAAGAAGGGCTCGATCATAGAAGGAGCGCAACCAGGTAGTGAAGTGGCAATTAGGAAGATAATGATAATACATCGGGAGTCTGCTATGTCAATTGTAGATGGGTCATGTTTGGGATCAGGACAGATGTCGAGGTAGTGAACAGTGGTTGTCAGTCACCCACAACATTAACATGGGCTCAAGTATTAGAATCCTTGCTGATTTTTCATTTTTTAAAAAATTTGTTTTGATTTGTGAGCTGGAAATTACTCGTCATATCAGAAAACAAAACAGCCAAACAAGATTTGTTTGTGAGGTCAGGAGCTTACTGTATGCTGAGTCTTTATTAAAAAGGTTGTAATATATATGGCTATTCAGGGCAGAGCATTGTATTCAAACAGATAGGAGATCTTGGCCATTAATGAGGTCATGACCTGGGAATGGTTTCTGGCAAGTCTGGTAGAGACCCTATTTTCATGCAGATTGTCATTGTTAAACAGTAATTGAGGCCTTGGAAAGAATTGAATAGTCTATCAGGATGAAAGCAAATTAAAGTTGTTTTTTGAACAATGTTTTCTGAGAGGTGATTCTGAGCTGCTGCTGAGATAGCATGATGATTCGAAAGCTCCCTGCTTTATCAGCTTCTGGAGGCCTGAATTGGATATATTGCTGCATTCACATGGGTGAACAGACAAGGTGGCCATGATGGACATTTCACAAAAGCAGCCAAGGGGCTCACAGCTACATATAGTCATAGAGTCATAGAGATGTACAGCATGAAAACAGACCCTTCGGTCCAACCCGTCCATGCTGACCAGATATCCCAACCCAATCTAGTCCCACTTGCTAGCGCCCGACCCATATCCCCATTTCCTATTCATATATCCATCCAAATGCCTCTTAAATGTTGCAATTGTACCAGCCTCCACCACATCCTCTGGCAGCTCATCCCATACATATACACTTGTGAAACAATACCGTTTTGTTATTTTCTTTTATTTATCTCTTAGTTGTGTTTTTTTGTTTGTCTGTCTGTCTTATGTGTGAATGGAGGCTGAAAACAAATGTTTCGGACAGACACTAATCACCTTACTGTGTTGTTAATTTTCTCTCTGCCAATACTATTGGTCTTTGATAAATATTCAAGTTTTTTGCTTGAGTAACAAGCTAATTATTCAAGGGGACATTAATGATTCACAAAGTCAGGGATTGGTTATTCCAAAGTCTGGTTAGGAATCATTGGAATAACTATTTGGGGATCTTCAGCATTTTAATTTTACTGCATTGTGAATGCAGATCTAAGAAGGCTGATTTGATTTGGTTGTCTATCACCCTGTTTTTAAGTAAGTGCAACATTTCTCTTCACAGAGGCAGTCTGCAGAGGGCTTGCTGGGCTGTAAGGACAGCTGGTGTTCTCAAATGCATTCAGAGCAAGTCAACATTGGTCTCTAATCTGACACCGTCTTGAAAATGTCAAGTCCCACACTTATGTCAGCATCTCTCTGATTTCATGTCTTTCCATATCTAAACCACCTGCAATCCCACAACATATCTCCACATCTCCAGCTGTGATCTCTTTCACATTCCTCATGTTAACTGTTCCACCAGTACTGATTGTGCCTGTGGTATCTCCACAGGACAGATGAAATGACATGCAGCACATGGAAAGTCATACTAACTGAAACTGGTTTATTCTGCTATATACATATATGCAGATGGCCACAAGAGGGTGATATTGCACACTTCTCCCCTTAAATTCACCGGCACCTCCACACACATCATTTACTGTATCCGCTGCACCCGATGTGGTCTTCTCTACATTGGGGAGACAGGCCGCCTACTTGCGGAACATTTCAGGGAACATCTCTGGGACACCTGCACCAACCAACCCAAACCGCCCCGTGGCAGATCACTTTAACTCCCCCTCCCACTCTGCCAATGACATGCAGGTCCTTGGCCGCCTCCATCGCCAGACCCTGGCCACATGATGCCTGGAGGAAGAGCGCCTCATCTTCCGCCTAGGAACCCTCCAACCACACAGGATGAATGTAGATTTCTCCAGCTTCCTCATTTCCCCTCCCCCCACCTTATCTCCATCCCAACCCTCGGATTCAGCACCGCCCTCTTGACCTGCAATCTTCTTCCTGACCTCTCCTCCCCCACCCCCTCTCCGGCCTATCACCCTCATCCTCACCTCGTTCCACCTGTCGTATTCCCAGTGCCCCTCCGCCAAATTCCCTCCCCCCTACCTTTTATCTCAGCCCACTTGGCCTCATTCCTGAAGAAGGGCTTATGCCCAAAACGTCGATTCTCCTGCTCCTCGGATGCTGCCTGGCCTGCTGTGTTTTTCCAGCACCACGTTTTTCAACTCATTAAAGGTTATAGTCACAACTTTCAAAGTTCCATATAAGGGGCATAAATTTCATGTTTCTCATTTATTTACAAAGCTAACTGAACCACTGGTGGCCTATTCCCAGAGAAATATCTTATTTCTTGACTCAAACCTTTAGAACCCAGGGAAGGACCCTGATGTCTCTTTGCTTCAGACTGAAGAGAAATGTTCTACAACAAAGACACACTCCTTCTGACACATCTGCCTGACACTGACCCAGATCTGAACTGGTTACAGGCAAACCTGTGCTAAGTAACAATTAGTAATCTGCTCATATCCCAATTATTCAATTCATCGACCCATTTGATTCTACCCAAATCCCATTTTTTTCACAAACTTCTGAAAGAAAGCTTTATCTTCATGTATAAACCTAATATTTCAACTACCAAGATGCTTAGAGTCATAGAGATGTCCAACTCGTCCATGCCAACCAGATATCCTAACCTAATCTAGTCCCATTTGCCAGCATTTGGCCCATATCCTTCCAAACCTTTCTTATTCAGATATTCATCCAGATATCTTTTAAGTGTTGTAGTTATACCAGTCTCCAACATTCCCTCTGCCAGATTGTTCCATACATGTACCACACTCTGCATTAAAACATTGCCCCTTAGATCCCTGTTAAATCTTTCCCCTCTCACCTTAAATCTATGCCCTTTAGTTAAGACTCCCCTACCCTGGGCAAAAGACCTTGGCTATTCACCCTCTTCATGCCCCTCAAGATTTTATAAAACTCCATAAGGTCACCCCTCAGTCTCCAAAGCTCCAGGGAAAACAGCCCAGCCAATTCAGCCTCTCCTTATCACTCAAATCCTCCAACCCCAGCAACATCCTTGTACATCTTTTCTGAATACTTTCAAGTTTGTTAACATCATAGCAGGGAGACCAGAATTGAATGAAGTAATCCAAAGTGGCCTAACCAGTGGCCTGTACAGTCACAACATGACCTCCCAACTCCTGTGCTCATTACAAGCATACCAAACGCCTTCCTCACCTTGTCCACCTGCGATGCCACTTTCAAGGAACCATGAACCTGCATCTCTAGGTCCCCCTGTTCGACAACTCTCCTCAGGGCCCAACCATTAACTGTGTTAAGTCCTACCCTGGTTTGCCTTACCAAAATGCAACACCTCATATTTATCTAAATTAAACTCCATCTGCCACTTCTCAGTTCATTGACCAATCTGATCAAGATCTCATTGTATTCTTAGATAACCTTCTTCATAGTCCATTATATCACCCTTTTTTTGTCATCCACAAACCTACTAACTATACTTCAAAATCATTGATATAAATTACGAACATCAGCGGACCTGGAACTGATCCTTGTGGCACACCACTGCTCACAGGCATCCAGTCCAAATAACAACCCTCTATCACCACCCTACATCTTCTGCCATGAAGGCAATTTTGTATCCAATTGTATCTCTTCCTGCATCCAATGTGATCTAATCTTACTCATCAGTCTACCATGCAGCATCTTGTGGAAGGCCTCAATTAATTTAATCAATAAGTTATTCATCATTTGTAAAACTTTTTAAACCTAACTTTTCAGATTTTTTAAAACATTGAGAAGTGGATTAGATGACACCAACTTCTCCCATATCATCTAAACAAAACCTGAAGAATGTGTGTGTAGATCAAATAAAATGAGAATTGAACACCATTTAATGTTTACTCTTTTCTGCACCAAGTAATTATATATCAACTAACTTCATTTACTACCTGGATTGTAACTTGAATGAATTTAATTTAGTCATTATTAATCTGAAATTAGCTGGTTTTAAGAAATAAACTTGACTTGATTTTCAACTCCTTAACTGGTAAAACCTTCATCTTTTTATAAAGATTACTTACAGTGTGGAAACAGGCCCTTCAGCCCAAACCAACTCTCCAAAGACCCATTCCCTTACATTTATCCCTTCATCAAACACTACGGGCAATTTAGCACGGCCAATTCACCTAACCTGCACATCTTTGGACTGTGGGAGGAAACTGGAGCACCCGGAGGAAACCCACGCAGACACGGGGAGAACGTGCAAACTCCAGACAGACAGTTGCCTGAGGCAGGAATTGAACCCAAGTCTCTGGCACTGTGAGGCAGCAGTGCTAACCACTGTGCCACCTGTGTATCTTCTGCTTATTCCATTTTAACTTAGAATAACTTTTGTTTATGTGATGTTTTGCCACCTTATTGATTTCAGTGTATTCGAGTTATGCACCACATTTAACGGTGATATTGAAATGAAAAGTAGGGAGTGAAGTCACCATAGTCTTAACAGACCATTAGGCTGCTTTTCCATCACCCAAAAAATGATTGCTAGTGGTTTCACTTGAAGGTCACTACACTCCAGGCAAGGGGAGTATTTGAGAAGGAGAGTCTTCTGCGGTAACCTTAGCTGGAACAGTAATTAAACCCACCCTGTTGATATCACTCTGCATTCCAAATCAATAATCCAGTTAAGTGAGATAACCAACTCCATTAAATGCCTGAAAAAACACAAACTGAATTTGTACTGTCTGAAATGCTAGTCATGGATCTCGATGTCTGTTAGATACTTTAAGTAAGTAGGACTAAGATATATTTGATTCCCCGATGCAAAAGGCTTAAGCACTCCTCAGTAGTGTTGTCAATACATTTGGAATTTGAATCTGCAATAGATGGTTCGGGAGAATGCATGCAAGAATATGCTTAGCTTTAGATTTGTTCGATATTGCTTCATGCTTGTTGGAATGGTTTTTTCATTTATTCTCATCAAAGAAAGATATTAGAACAACTTCTAAGGCACATAAAGGATAAAATTTTAAATTTGTTGATGTGTTCTGTGTCTACACTTTCAAAATGGAGACTTGATCCTTGCAAGTATGCAAACATACTAAGAAATAATTCTCATGCAGTGTTAGTTCTGGTTTGACTTCAATACTGTGACCAATAAGCTATAAATAATTAAGCACTTGAAGTTATCATATGGATAAGAGAGACAATTGGGATGCATTATCATTTCATTTCACAAGCAGAACTCCTGATTTAACAGTGTTACCATGATACATCCTTTCTGGCCATGTGTCAATGACACATCGTTTAAAACTGAAATATAGTTAGATTTAGGTGTACATGTCCCTCACTACTAAAACTGATGATGTTATACCAACATGGAACTCAGATACGGTGAAACATTGTCCTTTCAATTTTTAAAAATAATATTACTTTAAATTTTGATCATACGATGAAATTATTGTATTAAATAATTACAGATGACATTTATTAAGCCAGCATGGCTTAATGTTATATGAGAGTGAGCAACAGTAACGGCCAATTACTCCATGCTGTCTGTCTTGAAGCTGCCCTTTGTACTTTAGAACTCTGTAAAGAGAATTGTGATTCAAGTCAGACAGTTGTGGGGCAGAGTGCAAAAAGTTCTCTTCTGGCATGACTGAGAAAATAAAATCTTTTACTATAGCAATGAAATGTTCTCACATTTTCAGCTACACATGAATGCTTTCTCTCAGATTACCTATGAGCTATCTGATGGTCAGATGGCATTAAATATCAGTCAGTCAAACTCCGAAGAACAAAACAGATATCCAGTGAATTATAAAACAGCTTACAAGGCCCTACTTTCATTCTGCTCTGTTCATATTTAGGTGTCACTATGGCCTGAATGATATCACTCTCACGGCTGAGGTAACATTTTGTGGTTCAAGTCTCACAAAAGTTTGTCTTGATCAAGGATTGGAAATTACATTCCTTTCAGGAAAAGTTCTCACCCAAACAGGTCAGCAAGAAATCAAGCAGATCAACATTGAAATATGAAATTTGTACATATAAGATAATCAGAGGATTAGGTAGGTTGGACAGTGAGAGCCTTTTTACTCAGATGGTGATGGCTAGCACGCGAGGACATAGCTTTAAATTGAGGGGTGATAGATATAGGACAGATGTCAGAGGTAGTATCTTTACTTAGAGAGTAGTAGAGGTGTGGAATGCACTGTGTGCAACAGTAGTAGACTCACCAACTTTAAGGACATTTAAATGATCATTGGATAGGCATATGGATGAGAATGGATTAGTGTAGGTTAGATAGGCTTCAGATTGGTTTCACAGGTTGCACAACATTAAGGGCCAAAAGGCCTGTACTGCGCTGTAATGTTCTTTGTTCTTTGTTCTATGTTGTCAGCAAGCCAAGTCACATAATGTGACTTGATACTGACAGTTCCTCACATCACAGTCAAAGTGAATGATGAGCACTTTACTAAACTAGACCTCAATGCAGGCTACTATCAATTCGAGCTTGCAGAAGAATGAAAGGACAATAATCTCCCCAGTATTTGGCAAATGTGAGGAAAAGTGGGAGACTGATTAGCTGAATCTACAGGTAGTGACTGGAAGAGTTTGACTCATTGCTGCCACATTATGTATGTCTGTTTTAAAAGTGAATGGCCAGGATGGCTTATAAATACCATATACCTGACTGCAATAGGAGATTCTGTTTGTATCAACAAGGTAAGTCTTGAACTGGCTTTAATAAAGCATCTGGTTCATTATTACCTTCCAATAGTTAATAAGAGTGAAATCTCTATTTATTTGGAATCCAAACATCCAGACTTCCTCTTTTGAATCTCAGATGCTGATTGCATGAGAATTCTGGATATTTGGGATCTGGGCACTTTACTGTATCTGGTATCCTCCACTCACATCAGACTTTCTCAATATAAGATGCTCAATTTCGAGTTGACTCAGCAGCTAGGTACTTCAGCACATGGTTCAGTCTGCAGTTCAGGGAGGTGAAGTCATATTAAATACTAGTGATAATATTCTCACTTACACTTGCACTGAAATTGGACTTGAGACACACCTATGTGCATACTGACAATATATTAGGGAATGTAACTGTTGCAAAGGGCAGCTCTATTCCTGATGAAGGGCTTTTGCCCGAAATGTCGATTTTCCTGCTCCTCAGATGCTGCCTGAACCTCTGTGCTTTTCCAGCACCACTCTAATCTAGAATCTGGTTTCCAACATCTGCAGTTCTTTTTTTTAGGAGAAAGTGAGGTCTGCAGATGCTGGAGATCAGAGCTGGAAATGTGTTGCTGGAAAAGCGCAGCAGGTCAGGCAGCATCGAGGGAACAGGAGAATCGACGTTTCAGGCATAAGCCCTTCTTCAGGAATGAGGAAAGTTTGTCCAGCAGGCAAAGATAAAAGGTAGGGAGGAGGGACTTGGGGGAGGGGCGTCGGAAATGTGATAGGTGGAAAGAGGTCAAGGTGAGGGTGATAGGTCAGACGGGGGTGGGGGCGGAGAGGTCGGGAAGAAGATTGCAGGTTAGGAAGGCGGTGCTGAATTCGATGGATTTGACTGAGACAAGGTGGGGGGAGGGGAAATGAGGAAACTGGTGAAACCCGAGTTCATCCCTTGTGGTTGGAGAGTTCCTAGCCGGAAGATGAGGCGTTCCTCCTCCAACCGTCGTTTTGTTGTGGACTGACGATGGAGGAGTCCAAAGACCTGCATATCCTCA
>NC_057712.1:22026339-22040984 GCF_004010195.1 Chiloscyllium plagiosum | reverse complement strand
TCCCGACCTCTCCGCCCCCACCCCCGTCTGACCTATCACCCTCACCTTGACCTCTTTCCACCTATCACATTTCCGACGCCCCTCCCCCAAGTCCCTCCTCCCTACCTTTTATCTTTGCCTGCTGGACAAACTTTCCTCATTCCTGAAGAAAGGCTTATGCCCGAAATGTCGATTCTCCTGTTCCCTGGATGCTGCCTGACCTGCTGCGCTTTTCCAGCAACACATTTCCAGTTCTTTTTTTTAACCTAGCTTAACTGAAAGAGTTGACTTAGAAACTTTGGACGAACTGTCATACTCATGTTGCTGCCCTAGGCTTGTTTCAGTGTTCCAGCCAAGCTCAATGCAAAATGAAGGAATAGCACCTCACTTTCAACTTAAGCATTTTCCAGCCTTCAGGACACAACACTGAGCTCAAAAATGTCAGACCAAGAATGCTGACTTCTATATGAATTGTAACTCTAGCTGCCAACAGTGGCTTGTTTGCATATGTTTCCTCTCATCAGAGGTCACCTATTTTCAACTAATCACACTTACTATCTACAGCTATTTTGCATCAATATCTTCCCTCAACTACCATTAGCTCTTTTGCTTTGAACACTCCCCCTATCTGTTCCATTCACTTCTCCTCCCCCTTTTCAAACAGCATAAAAAATATTAATTTCCCAGTTCCTTCAGTTAATCCTTGGGCAATTTTGTGGAGCTTGTATATTCTCCCTGTATCTGCGTGGGTTTCCTCCAGATGCCCCGATTTCCTCCCACAGTCCAAAGTTGGTTAGGTGGATTGGCCATGCTAGGTTGTCCATTGTGGCCAGGGGATATACAGACAAGGTGGATTGGCCATGGGAAATGTAGGAGAAAGTGAGGACTGCAGATACTAGAGATCAGTGTTGAAATGTATGGTGCTGGAAAAGCACAACAGGTCAGACAGCATTCGAGAAGCAGGTGAGTCGACATTTCGGGCATAAGTCCTTCATTCCTGATAAAGAGCTTGTTCCCAAGGTGTCAATTCTCCTGCTGCTCGAATGCTACCTGACCTGCTGTGCTTTGCCAGTGCCACACTTTTCGACATAGGAAATTTAGGTTACAGGGATCAGGTGGGTCTGGGTGAGATACTCTTCGGAGGATTGGTGCTCAATGGACTGAATGGCCTGGTTCCACACTGTGGAGATTCTATGATTCTATGAAGAGTGTGGGCAATGCTGAACCAGTTGTGAAAATATGGTGAGATTGACAAAATGAGAGTTTTGACATCAAGCCAATAACGCATGACTTTGTAATCAACATTTAAACAGCAAAATGAGAATCTCACCTGTGAGAAGGTGTCACCAGAGAGTCAAGAGTGTGTTGCTGGGAAAGAACAACAGGTCAGACAGCATCCAAGGAGCAGGAGAATTGATGTTTTGGGCATAAGCCCTTCATCAGGAATGAGGCTTGTGGGCCAGGGGCTGAGAGATAAATGGGAGGAGGGTAGGGTTGGGTGGTAGGTAGCTGAGAAAATGATAGGTGGATGAAGGTGAAGGAGAAGGTCAGAGGGGAAAGTGATGGACAGGTCAGGAGGGCGGTCCCGAGTTGGAGGCTTGGGACTGGGATAATGTGGAGGGAGGGGAAATGAGGAGGATGTTTAAATTCAGATTTATCCCATGTGGTTGCAGGGTCCCAAGGTGGAATATGAGGCGTTCTTCCTCCAGGCATCAAGTGATAATGTTTGGCGGTGGAGGAGGCCCAGGACCTGCATGTCCTTGACGTAGTGGGATGGGGAGTTGAAGTGTTCAGCCACAGGACTGTGGGACTAGTGAGTGTGGCTGTTCCAGAGATGTTCTCTGAAATGATCTGCAAGAAGGCGTCCTGTCTCTCCGAAGTAGAGGAGACTACACCGAGTGCAACAGATGCAGTAGAGGATATTGGTAGAGGTACAGGTAAATTTCTGACGGACGTGAAAGGATCCCATAGATCACATGCCACCACACTATTTAAGAATAGAGTGTGAGAGAGAGAGAAACAGGGAAGTACAGAACTGTTATCATATGTCAGATGTATGGAAAATGCTCAAATCTATTGTAAAAAGATTTGATTAATAGACACCTGGTTGATAATGATCTGATTGAGCATAGTCGGCATGAATTTATGCATGGGAAATTATGTTTGACAAATCTTTGGAGTTTTATGAAAATGTTTCAAGCAAAATTGATAAAGGAGCTCATGGAAGTAGTAAATGGAGATTTGTAGAAGCCTTTTCATAATGTCCATGGGATTGGAGGTTATGTTTTGGCATGGATTAGGACTGGCTAACAGACAGAAAACAAAGTAGGAATAAATGGATCAGTCTCATTAGCAGGTTGTGGCTAGTGCGTGACTGCAATGATCAATACTTGGACCCCAGCTGTTCACAACATATGTCAATGATAGGGAGGTGAGGAAAATGTACAGATGATACCAAGCTAAGTGACATGTGTTGCCAGGTTAAGACATAAAGTGGCTTCTGGAGGGTTTGGACAGTCATCGGAATAAAGCCCCATGTCAAAGACCCATGTAAAGGCCTTCCATGACCCTTCTTGTCACAATGCTCTATGTCCCACCTTATCAATCTTTGTAGCTATGGCTACAGTGTCAGTCAATCAAAAAAAGTGAAGATGTAAAAGAACAACACGTTTATGAACAAGAGCTCATATTTGCAATAAAATGTCACCTAATTGCCCTAAAAAAGATTTTATTTTTCATTTTCCCTTCCACTTTGTACTCTGTGAAGGCCTATTGATGACTGGCAACAATTAGCCAGGTGCACATGATTAAATATGGTGCCAGTTGTGTAATTTGCAGAAATTTCCGGTGCATTCTTGTACCATTGGTGGATCCACACTTCTGTGAGACCACAATGTTATTGAGATGTGGTGCATACATAATGAGGTGAGTCGCGTTGTACTGTGTGAGGAAACTTACTAGACCTCATGGTGAGAAACCCTCTAAGGAGCTCCTAAATTTTGACATTTAGCCAACTTTTGGTGAAATTCAGCCCATCACCTCATACCTAATGTTAATGTGGTTAAAGATAATGCACTTGTTACTTTAATAATATGTAAGTAATGATATATTGTCACGCAAGGATGTACCCCTTCTGCCAAAGAATAATTAGTGATTAATCCTTCACTAATTAATTCTAGTAAACCCATAGACTAGTATAACAAGAAAGTGTTAACAACAGCAAATCCATCCAACAAAGTTCATAGCAGAACCAAGTATACTTACTTAGAGTCATAGAGTCATAGAGATGTACAGCATGGAAACAGACCCTTCGGTCCAACCCGTCCACGCCGACCAGATATCCCAACCCAATCTAGTCCCACCTGCCAGCACCCAGGCCCATACCCCTCCAAACCCTTCCCATTCATATACCCATCCAAATGCCTCTTAAATGTTACAATTGTACCAGCCTCCACCACATCCTCTGGCAGCTCATTCCATACACGTACCACCCTCTGTGTGAAAAGGTTACCCCTTATGTCTCTTTTATATCTTTCCCCTCTCACCCTAAACCTATGCTCTCTAGTTCTGGACTCCCCAACCCCAGCGAAAAGACTTTGTCTATTTACCATATCCATGCCCCTCATAATTCTGTAAACCTCTATAAGGTCACCACTCAGCCTCCGACGCTCCAGGGAAAACAGTCCCAGCCTGTTCAGCCTCTCCCTATAACTCAAATCCTCCAATCCTGGCAACATCCTTGTAAATCTTTTCTGAACCTTTTCAAGTTTCACAACATCTTTCCGATAGGAAGGAGACCAGAATTGCACACAATTCCATCTGCCACTTCTCAGCCCATTGGCCCATCTGGTCCAGATCCTGTTGTAATCTGAGGTAACCCTCTTCGCTGTCCACTACACCTCCAATTTTGGTGTCATCTGCAAACCTACTAACTGTAAGGCTTATGCTCGCATCCAAATCATTTATGTAAATAACAATAATGACTTATTTAATATACTGTCGCTTCTACCTAGGATACAGTGAAAAGTGGATAATTTTGGCATGTTCTGGCACCATCAAGTACCACTGTGAACATTACAGTACAACGGTAATCTCACCTTCATCAAAGGCTGTGGTGGTGAACTGCTGTAGGTTGACCCAGAATACCGTTAAGGATAGAATTCCAGGATTTTGATCCTGCATCACTGAAGGAATGTTGATATAGTTCCAAGTCAGCATAGTGAGTGGTTTGGAGAGGAATGTGGAGATGGTGGTGTTCCCATGTACCTGCTGCCCTTGTCCTTCGAAATAGAAATGATCATTAATTTGTAAGGTGTTGTCTAAAATTCTTCGGTAATTTCTGCAGAGTATCATGTAGATGGGACACACTGCTGCTACTGAGCATTGGTGGTAGAGGGAGTAGATGTTTGTGGATACGGTGCCAATCAATCGGGCTGCTTTGTCCTGGATGTATCAAGCTTCTTGACCGTTCTTGCAGCTGCACTCATTCAGGCAAGTGGGAAGTTTCCATCACACTCCTGACATATGCCTTGTATATGATGAACAGGCTTTGGTAAGTCATGAAAGGAGTTGCTCACCATTGTATTCATAACCTCTGACCTGTTCTTGTAGCCACTGTGTTTGACTCCAGTTTGATTTCTGGTCAGTTGACCCAATGATAATCCCAATGATGTTGATAGTGGGTGGATTCAGTGTTAATTACAACATTGAATTGTTATGACGTATACTGCACCTTTAAGAAACAACCCGACAGCACAAGTGTTCAGAACAAGATATCATGTAGCCTTTTGGTCCAGCAGCTAGGGTAGCTGGTTGCCTGGAGACAAAGACAAATTTGAATTAGGCCAATCAGTTTAAATTATACCCCCCCCCCAAAAAAAACTAAATCAATCAAGTTTGAATTGAGTATATTGACAATATTAAAAGCCAACGACACAATCCAATGCTTTGGGGGTTTAATGTGAACAGTTGAGAGAGAACTGCCAAGCCAACAACAAAAGCAGACTGCCCTTGGAATAGATCTCTTCAAGGTACATTTATCGATCAACCACCTGTGAAAGACAAATCCTAAGAAGAAGAAAATCTACAGAGGAAGATACAAAGGGAAGATTCAATAGACAATAGACAATAGGTGCAGGAGTAGGCCATTCAGCCCTTCAAGCCAGCGCCACCATTCATTATGATCATAGCTGATCATCCACAATCAGTATCCTGTTCCTGCCTTACCCCCATAATCCTTGATTCCACTAGCTCTAAGAGCTTTATCCATCTCTTTCTCAAAAGTATCCAGAGACTTGGCGTCCACTGCCTTCTGGGGCAGAGCATTGCATATATCCACTACTCTTTGAGTAAAGAAGTTTCTTCTCAACTCTGTTCTAAATGACCTACCTTTATTTTTAAATTGTGCCCTTTGGTTCTGGAGCCTTCTATCAGCGGAAACATGCTTCCTGCCTCCGGAGTGTCCAATCCATTCATAATTTTATACGTCTCAATCAGATCCCCTCTCATCCTTCTAAACTCAAGTGTATACAAGCCCAGTCGCTCCAATCTTTTAACATATGATGATCCCACCATTCCGGGAATTGACCTCATGAACCTACGCTGCACTCCCTAGATAGCCAGAATGTCCTTCCTCAAATTTGGAGACCAAAACTACACACAATACTCCAGGTGCGTTCTCACCAGGGCCCTGTACAGCTGCAGAAGGACCTCTTTGCTTCTATAGTCAATTCCTTTTGTTATGAAGGCCAGCATGCCATTAGCTTGCTTTCATTAACTGATGTACAAGAACACCTGGATCTCGTTGTATTGCCCCTTTACCTAACTTGACTCCATTTAGATAGTAATCTGCCTCCCTGTTCTTGCCACCACAGTAGATAACCACACATTTATCTACATTAAACTGCATCTGCCATGCATCTGTCCACTCACCTAACCTGTCCAAGTCACCCTGTATTCTCATAACATCCTCCTCACATTTCACCCAGCCACAGAGCTTTGTGTCATCAGCAAATTTGCTAATATTACTTTTAATGCCTTCATTTATATCATTAATGTATATTGTAAACAGCTGCGAGCACAGCACTGAACCTTGTGGTACCCCACTGGTCACCGCCTGCCATTCTGAAAGGGACATGTTTATCACTACTTTTTGCTTCCTGTCAGTCAGCTAATCTTCAATCCAAGTCAGTTCCTTGCCCTCAATACCATGTGCCCTAGGTTTGCTCACTAATATCCTATGTGGGACCTTATCAAAAGCTTTCTGAAAGTCCAGGTGCACTACATCCACTGGCTCTCCCTTGTCCATCTTCATAGTTACATGCTCAAAGAATTCCAGAAGATTAGTCAAGCATGGTTTCCCCTTCATATATCCATGCTGACTCTGACCTATCCTGTTACTGCTATCCAAATGAGTCATAATTTCATCTTTTATAATTGACTCCAGTATTTTTCCCACCACTGACGTCAGGCTAACCGGTCTATAATTCCCTGTTTTCTCTCTCCCTCCCTTCTTGAAAAGTGGGAAAACATTAGCCACCCTCCAATCTGCAGGAACTGATCCTGAATCAATAGAAAATTGGAAAATGATTACCAATGCGTTCACGATTTCTAGAGCAGACCATCCGGTCCCTGGGACTTATCAGCCTTCAGACCTAACAGTCTCTCCAATACCATTTCCAGTGTAATATAAATTCCCATCAGTTCATCCATTACCCTAAGTCCTTCAGCCACTATTACATCTGGGAGATCGCTTGTGTCTTCCCCAGTGAAGACGGATCCAAAGTACATATTCAACTCTTTTGCCATTTTCTTGTTCCCCATAATAAATTCACCCAGTTCTGTCTTCAAGGGCCCAATTTTAGTCTTAAACATTTTTTTTCTTTTCACATACCTAAAAAAAGCTTTTACTATCCTTCTTTATATTCTTGGCCAGTTTGCCTTTGTACCTCATTTTTTTCTCCGCATATTGCCTTTTTAGTTATCTTCTGTTGCTCTTTAAAAGTTTCCCAGTCCTCTGGCTTCCTACTGATCTTTGCTATGTTATACTTCTTCTCTTTTATCTTTATATAGTCCTTAACTTCCCTTGTTAGCCACAGCTGCCCTGGCCTCCCCTTAGGATCTTTCTTCCTCTTTGGAATGAACCAATCCTGCACCTTCTGCATTATACCCAGAAATACCTGCCATTGTTGTTCCACTGCCATCCCTGCTAGGGTATTGAACCATTGAACTTTGGCCAGCTCCTCCTTCATAGCTCCATAGTTCCCTTTGTTCAACTGCAATACTGACATTCCCGATTCTCCCTTCTCCCTTTCAAATTGCAGATTAAAACTTATCATATTTTGGTCACTACCACCTAATGGCTCCTTTATTTTGAGGTTCCTAATCAAATCTGGTTCATTACACAACACCAGATCCAGAATTGCCTTCTCCCTGGACCAGCTGTTCTAAGAATCCATCTCGGATGCACTCCACAAACTCCCTTTCTTGGGGTCCAATACCATCCTGGTTCTCCCAGTTTACCTGCACGTTGGAATTCCCCCATAACAACTGTAGTATTACCTTTGTGACAGGCAAATTTCAACTCATTATTCAACTTACATCCTACATCCAGACTACTGTTTGGGGACCTGTAGATAACTCCCATTAGGGTCTTTCTCCCCTTAGAATTTCTCAGCTCTATCCGTACTGACTCTACATCTCCTGATCCTATGACCCCCTTGCAAGGGATTGAATAACATTCCTCACCAACAGGGCCACTCCATCCCCTCTGCCCATCAGTCTGTCCTTTCGATAGCATGTATAGCCTTGAATATTCATTTCCCAGGCCCTGTCCACTTGAAGCCACGTCTCCGTTATCCTCACAACATTATGCGTGCCAATATCCAACTGATCCTCAAGCTCATCCACCTTATTTTTTATGCTTAGTGCATTCATATATAATATTCTTAATTTGTTACTCCCCTCACTCTCCCTATCAACCCCTATTTCACTTGACCATGCTGTATGATCCCTTCTTGGGTTTTCAGCTCCATTGATTCTGTTGTCTTTATTAACTTCTCTTATTCTCACTTTCCCTTTAGCTTCCTTTTTAAATTTCCAGTTTGTCCCCCCTCCCCACAATACTTTGTTTAAACAACCCTGCGTTGCAGTGGCAAACTTGCCTGCCAGAATGCTGGTCCACCACCTATTAACAGGCAACCCGTCCCTCTTGTATAATTTATCCTTACTGCTAAACATACCCCAGTGATCCAAGAATTTAAATCCTTGCTTCCTGCACCAGTTCCTCAGCCACACATTCAATCCATTATCTCCCTATTCCTGCCCTCTCCAGCCCTAGGAACTGGAAGCAAACCAGAGATAACCACCCTGGATGTCCTGCTTTTCAGCCTTCTTCCGAATTCTCCGAAGTCCCACTGTAGAATGTCCCTCCTCTTCTTCCCAACGTCAGTTGTGCCGACATGCACGACCACATCTGGCTCTTCACCTTCACCCTTGAGGATTCCCTGCACTCTGTCAGTGATGACCTGGATCCTGACACCAGGTAGGCAAAACACCAACCTCAAATTCTGGATTAATGGTGCTGGAAGAGCACAGCAGTTCAGGTAGCATCCAAAGAGCAGCAAAATCGACGTTTCGGACTTCCTGATGAAGGGCTTTTGCCCGAAACGTCGATTTCGCTGCTCCTTGGATGCTGCCTGAACTGCTGTGCTCTTCCAGCACCACTAATCCAGAATCTGGTTTCCAGCATCTGCAGTCATTGTTTTTACCAACCTCAAATCCCTCCTGTTGCCGCAGAAACCCCTTTCAGTCCCTCTTATTATTGAGTCCCCTATTACCATGGCTCTGCATGATGTCTGACTCCTCGGCTCTGCCTCCACACCAATTTTCGATTGGAAGGCCTGTCCGCCTCTCGGACTGGCAGTGTTGTCTGTCTCGACAGTTTCCAAGAGATTCAACCTGTTCACGAGAGATATTTCCACTGGAGTCTCTTGTACTTGAATCATCTCTTCCTTCCTCATCGTCATCTCCCTTCTCTCTTCTGGTATGTTTGGTGTAATGATCTTGCTGAAGGTCCTGTCCAGAAAATTCTCATTTTCTTGGATGAGCCTGAGGTCATCTAGTTCTTGCTTCAGTGCTGCAACATGCTCCTTCAGAAGCTGAATGTGCACAGCTACAGGAGCCAGAGACACCATCAGTGTCGACAGCTGCCTGGCTTTGAAATTTGAATTTTGGTAAATCTTAATCAGGGGTTTTATAGGATTACTTTTATAGAATGGAAAGTAATGATAGAAGTTTTAAGTAGTTATTAGTTAATTATTCTCTGTTATACTTTTAAGAAATAAAGTTGTTACTCTTTACTTTAACTAGTTCTTGACCTCTCGAATTTTCACAGATTACTGCATGGGATAAACCTTTTCTGTGTTGCTGGTTTAAATTAACAGAAAGGGTTTCCCCCATGTCGTAACAGAATGTCAAGAGGCGGTGATTAGATTGCCTCTTATTGGAAATGGTCATTGCCTGGCATTTGTGTGGCTCAAATATTACTTGTCACTGATCAGCTGAAGCCTGGATATTGTCCAGATCTTATTGCATTTGAACATGAACTGCTTCAGTTTCTGAGGTGTCATGAATTATGCTGAACATCGTGCAATCATCAACAAACATCCCCACTCTTGACATTTTGATGGAGGCAAAGTTATTGATGAAATAGCTGATTGGGCCTAGGATACTACCCTGAGGAATCCCTGCATTGATGTCTTGGAGCTGAGATGGTTGACCACAAACATCTTCCTGTGTGCCAGGTATGACTCCAAACTGCAGAAAGTTTGCCCCCTGATGTCCATTAATTCCAGTTTTGCTAGGGCTCCTTGATGCTACACTCGATCAAATGTGGCCTTGATGTCAAAGGCTGTCATGTTTACCTCACCTCTGGAAATCTATGTTTTAACCAAGGCTGTAATGAGGTCAGGAGCTAAGTGGCCCTGATGGGATCCAAACTGGGCGTCACTGAGCAGCTGCTGCTTGGTAGCACTGTTGATGACACCTTCCATCATTTTCCTGATGATTGAGAATAGACCTTTGAGTGTGTAATTGGATGGGCTGAATGTGTCCTGCCTTTGTGCACAGGACATACCTGGACAATTATATTGTTGGGTCAATGCTATTGTTGTAACGATACCTTGGAAGAGCTAGGTTATGGGAGTGTTAAATTTTGTTGCAAAAATCTTCACTACTATTGCTGGAATGGTAATTGGCCCCATTTAAGGCTTTTGCAGCATCCAGTGTCTCCAACCATTTTGTGATACCAAACTGCTGTCATCACGATGCCAAGAAAACAAGGTGAGACCTTGAAACTACCTATGATGACTATCCAACCATGAAATTAGAAAGATGAGAGATACGTTTCAACATACTTAAATAATTAACGATCGTGAACAAATCTTTAATTCATCTTATATAACTGAATGTTTTAAGTTAATACAAATATTACAATATGTAATAGTATTAATAATGAAGTTCAATTTCTGCTTAAATTGTTTTTTTACATTTTTTGAAATGAGCCCTTGGAACATGTTATGACTTTAAGAGAAAAGATATAATGTACTGAAAATTGAATTTTGTATTTTGAATGTGTTTGGCTTTATACACATAAGTACCAGCAGAGACAGTCTAGTAGGTGGACAAAATAAAGAAGCTTCCATGTTTAACAATATGGAAAGTTATGATTGTCAATGTTCTTGGCTCCATTGTTTCTGCCCATGAAATTCAGAATTACCTTCCATGTATGCGCACAAAGATCTGCCAGTACACTCTGTAGGCCTATACTAAGTCTGTGTAAATCAATTATTCCTGGTCTTATATTACATCGGTCAGGTAACACAATCTAAAATCCCTGCTACTATCCCAATATCTAGACTAGTGTTTGTGTATTTACAATGATTTTCCACAAGGACCCCAGCCATTTATTTGCTCCAAAACTTTAAGCAAGCTTCCTTTCATTGTATATTCACGTTATAGATAATTGCCAGGCAGCAGGCAATAGGTGCCTGAGGGTTTTGAGCTCTATTGTTGGGCTCAAAATAGACAACAAGTGTAGCCATGTCATCTATTGACATCACATGCCTGAATACAATCTGAAAACTGTTGAGAAAACTGTTTATTTTTTACAAACCTTTAAGCTGGTCCTCACTTGTGGTTTACTTAAGTATCATGTCCATCCTTGATAATAAGTATTATCAGGAGAACTGATATATCATCTTAACCCATCTCTCAGAAATGTCTCAAAAGGGCTATAGCATATTAAATTCATTTGAAGTACAAAACCTTTCATTCCTACACCACCTAATTTGCATTTCTCCACGATCCTTCAATCAGCCAAGAGATGAAGGGCAAGTTTGTCTGTTTATGTTAAATTCCTACTGTCTTCAAGTAGTATCATGAGATTCTAAACACCTGTCAGAACTGCTAGGTTGTCACATCCGAAGGACAGCAGCTGCTCAGTACCAGACTGGAGTATAATTTACAAACTTTCTCCCGATATCTTGTTTATATGGAAATATTTTATCTGAACTTATTAATTAATCAGAAACAGTGTCAGCAGAGTGAGTGAAGTAGCTACTGAGAGGGTTGTAATTAAAATTTGATTAGAGGATAAGCAAAATTCCTGAATTAATTGAAATTTATTGTGGTTCACAATAGGTTCTTTATACGAGTTTGTGTTTTTCTTTTCTGAGCTTTGTTTGCGATACAGTTGGGATTCAGGTGAATAAGAGTGCTTTCAAACTCCAGAATTTTTCTAAAGAATGCTATGCATGTAAAAAAAAAAGACTGAAACAATTTAAAGTAATTCTTGTAGTAACTGATGGGAGCTTGTGATAGTAGCACAAATGTGTGACCCTTGTATGTTCAGCCCTTTATGATGGGCAATAGGCTAATATTTCTCCTGAAATATACACTATAAAATATTCATCTACTAATATCACTATGAGTAATGTTGGACAATATGCAAAGAAAACAAAATGAGGCAATTTGTTGAAAATATTCAGTCAAATGACATTTAATGTGTAGAAGTGTCAAGCTGTGTACAATGGGCCAACGCCATGTCTATGTAATTTTCAGCAGTAATGGTAATCTAGGGGACAGCAAGAGAGACAGCACTCTCTTGGATGGAATGTGAGGTTGATCAGACAATATCCTGTCAGATTTAGGATCGACAAGAGTAAAGCTGTATAAAACATAATAAATAAAATATTCTATGCCTTCACAATCTCAGAAATAAAAGCATTGGTGAGCAAATGAAGTTTAATCAGCGCATCCAGAGCAAAGAGTGATGATTTGTTTACTAATGTTTTATAAAACTGTGAATTTAATGGAAAAAATAATCTGCGACTGAATTGTAGAGGGGGTCTTAGATTAAATGTTATCAGGTGATTTGACATTGTCGAAAGCTATTCAGTTGACTGGGAAATTTGAGGTTAGAAAATAGAACTGGACGGTAATTTGAGGTGATGGGAAGACTTATTAGCAAGAAATAACTGATTCCATGGTGTATGTTAAGCTATTAAGTAAAGATGCACAGAAACAAAGTAAGGATTTGGGATTCACCATAACACAGTGCTACCAGTGTCACAGGAAAAAAACGTATATCAGTGCGACCAGTGTCCTGAACAAAAATGAAGAGAGCCGCTTTTGTAAATAGAGGCATTATATTTAAACAGTGTCACAGCAGGAAGCTTGCATTTCAGAAAAAAATCCCACAAAATGTGCCAAAATTAACAAAATTGAAGATGTAATTTAGAAGTGCTATTCCTGGGAGAGATTAAAGGATCGACTGAAAGTTTTGGAGTACAGAAAGTTTTAGCCAATGGACATGAAACTTTTTTCAGTCTGGAGAGTGGAGCTGGAGTTTCAGTTCTTTCCAATATTGAACCATAGTCTGAGCAAGGTCTTCTTCATTCATCAAACATAAAATCCCATGGACCAGGAGGCATGTAACAATAATTCATGGGGCAGGTGCCTGC
The DNA here is from genome assembly GCF_004010195.1 of Chiloscyllium plagiosum. NCBI lineage: Eukaryota > Metazoa > Chordata > Chondrichthyes > Orectolobiformes > Hemiscylliidae > Chiloscyllium > Chiloscyllium plagiosum. The sequence goes on along the minus strand of NC_057712.1, from coordinate 22,027,983 downwards.
CTCATTTCAACACAAGAGGGAAATCACAGAAAGAAACTGGTTTGTTTTCAATTATAAAGAACTTATATAGATTTATAGCTTATGTTACAAAACATTTCAGAAGCTGAAAATATCGAATCATATCACCTTATGTCCAAAAGCAAACCGTATTTATTTTTTTAACCCCATGTTTGTAGAAAGTAAAGCAGAAATGTTACAAGAAGGAGTTATTTCACCTTTAACAAAATCTATAAGTTGGCATTTGGTTATTGTTTCAGTACCAAAATCAAATGGGTCAGTAAGGATCTGTGTAGATCTCACATGCTGAATAAACTGTTGAAAGGAAAATTCATACAATGTTATCTGTCGATAAGAGTTTGGCAAAGCATTCAAATTTTGCTAAAGTAGATGCAGATAGTGCCTTTTGTCAATTACCTTCTGATGAGGAATCGTAGTTACTTACAATCTTTATTATGCCATTAGGAAATATTATTTTAACCAATTGCGCTGTGGAATCACATCTGCACCAATTGTTTTTTTAAGCAGGATGATGACAACTACCTATAGATAAATTTTCATCTCCAATAAGGGGAAGCAAGTTCCACACATTCTCACATATGAGAATCAGACTGTTGTACTATAGGCAGATGGGTCACTCTATTAAACTGTTATTCATGTAATTAAAAGAATGATTTACTCCATCCTTTTACAGATAGAATATTTTTACAATTACCATAAAGAGTACATACAAAGGACATTTCTCCTTTCTATTTACACTAATAATAATATCCAGTGCACAGAGAAAGTCTGTCCCAAGGTGTTTTCAGTCTTTCCTTCTTGAATAATGCATCCTGTTATAATTATCAACATTAATATTAACTCATAGGAAACTTCAACATGCAGTTCCTTCAGTCATCTTTTAGCCCTGCTGCTGTAGCATTTGATGGAATGGGTTTGATTGCTATTAATTTGTGGTAGAAGTCATTAAAAGTCTATCTAACGCTTCCGTTATTGATCACTTCTATTGCACTGAATCAACCTTAATTAGTTCTGTTATAATAGCTGTTTCCTTTCACTGACTCTAAACACTCTAATAAATTACCTATTTTGTTTATCTTAGTTCTATTTTCCTTCATATAGACAAATAACTGTGACAAATGCCTTTTTCGTCCGTTGATCTTGTCATCTGAGTAAATGAATGACTTTTTAAATTTTGCTGTTTCATTTACAATTTTTCCTTCTTGTTGGTTTCCATATTTAGCAAAGACACATGTAGCAACAGCAAAGACAAGTAGATGATATAACAGATGGCTGGGCACTCTACTTTTTGTCATTTACATAAATGATTTGGATGCGAGCGTAAGAGGTACAATTAGTAAGTTTGCAGATGACACCAATATTGGAGGTGTAGTGGACATCAAAGAGGGTTACCTCAGATTACAACAGGATCTGGACCAGATGGGCCAATGGGCTGAGAAGGGGCAGATGGAGTTTAATTAAGATAAATGCGAGGTGCTGTATTTTGGGAAAGCAAGTCTTAGCAGGACTTATACACTTTATGGTAAGGTCCTAGGGAGTGTTGCTGAACAAAGAGACCTTGGAGAGCAGGTTCACAGCTCCTTGAAAGGTGAGTCGCAGATAGATAGGATAGTGAAGAAGGCGTTT
>NC_057712.1:21995367-22026200 GCF_004010195.1 Chiloscyllium plagiosum | reverse complement strand
CGCAGAGGGTGGTACGTGTATGGAGTGAGCTGCCAGAGGAAGTAGTGGAGACTGGTACAATTGCAACATTTAAGAGGCATTTGGATGGGTATATGAATAGGAAGGGTTTGGAGGGTTATGCGCCGGGTGCTGGCAGGTGGGACTAGATTGGGTTGGGATATCTGGTCAGCATGGACGGGTTGGACCGAAGGGTCTGTTTCCATGCTGTACATCCCTATGACTCTAAGTGACGATATATAGATAGATTTAATATCATTACAGGTATGGCAACTGCTCTGCTCAGCACTGTTTGAAACTGCAGAAGGTGGTGTGCACTGCCCAGATCATCACGGAAGTCAACCTTCTATTCACGGAGTCCATTTACATGGCCTGTTGCCATGGAAAAGCTGCCAACATCATCAAAGACACATCGAACCCCGGCAATCCTCTCCTATTACTTCTTACATCAGGCAGGAGATACAGAAGCTTGAACACATGCACCAGCAGTTTCAGGAACTGCTTCCTCCCTGCTGTTATTAGATTGATGAATTGAGTCTTGAACTTCAAATAATGATGATCGTGCTAATGTTGATCTTGTCTCTCGTAAAGCTAGATTGATTGTATGCCAGGCTGTTAAAGGAAGCAAATAATAGATACTTTGTGGATCACTTTCCAAATCTCACTAGAAATAAGTGAAGCACCTTAGCATTAAAGGTCTGTGAGCAATGTATCATTTAAAAAAGGGATAGACCAAATAATTATAGGCTGATCAGTCTGACTTCAAGGATGGACATTTTAGAAACAAATCAGAGAGACAGTATTACTCAGAGGATAGTTAGCATGATTTTGTTAAGGAAAGGTCACGTCTTACTATCTTAATTCATTTTTCTGAGGAATTAGCAAGGACGATTGATGAGAATAATGCAGTTGATATTATCTATGTGGATTTTGGTAAGGTATTTGACAAGGTCATACATTATCAGACAGGCCAGAAAAGCAAAACCCATAGGATTACAGATGAATATGTCATGTTGGATCTAAAATTAGGTCAGTAACTGGAAACTAAAGGTTAATGTCTGATTGATGTTTTACAAATGGACAGTGAGTTCCAGTGGAATTGCACAGACCTCAGTGCTGGGTCACTTGCTGATTGGTGTATATGTTAATGATTTGAACTTAAAACGTTCTCCCTATGTCTACATGAGTTTCCCCCAGGTGCTCTGGTTTCCTCGCACAGTCTAAAGATATGCAGGTTAGGTGGCTTAGTCTTGGGAAATGTGGTGTTACAGCGATAGAGTAGGAGGTGGGTTTGGGTGGGATGCTCTTCAGAGGATTAGTGTGTACTCAGTGGGCTGAATGGGCTTTGCCTAAACTGTAGGGATTCTATGATTCGATGAAATGCTGCCAGACCTGCTGAGTTTTGCCAGCAATTTCTGTTTTTGTTTCGGATCTCCAGCATCCACAGTTCTTTGCTTTATTACAGGTGAAGTGCGTGCGATCTGCAACATTTTTGTAGAGATAGCTTCAGCAAACTTTAATTTAACTGATAATTTGCTTTAATATTGACTGATTGTAGAATGTTAGCTGCATCTCATCTCTCTCCAAGCAATACTTTGAGCAATCCCGAAAATCCTTTTAAGAAAAAATATTAAAAGAAAATTTGTAAAGGTATTAAGACAAAATTTTGCCAGTGATTAAAATCTAAAATAAATATGACTCAATGTGACCAATTGAATGATGAAATATTGGGTGTATAATTATGTGCTATGATTAACTGTCATGAGACATTCAGTTCAATGAGTGATAATCTTCAAACATTTTGCAGGCTCCACACAGGGTTTGCATGAATCTAGTTACCCTGTTAAATGTTAGTTAGTCATATTTAAATTATGCTAAAATGTTTGACCTGTACACTCTTTCAGCCTCTTTATATTCTCGCGTATGCATGTTACGACAAATCTGTAAATGTTGAATGCATTTATTTTCTTTCTGAAAATAGAAAGAGGGAATCAGACTTGTACTGAAATAAAATAAATATACTTCTGGACTGGAGCAATATTTCAGTTAATAAGCTTTGGCTCATTGATTTCAATGAAGTAAACCTGGCTTTGTGTCATTTCATGGGCTAATGTCCATTTAAATTGAACATTTTGTTGAGGCTTGTGGCTTCATTATCATACGTAAAGCTGCAACCCATCTCCTTGGAAAAGGATGGTCATTCCCCAACCTTCCAATCTCAGTTGCAGCCAGAAATCATAGCTTGGAGGTAGATTTCTAAAACTTTAACCATCCACATGACCCAAACCTGCCTATTTTTGATTGGTTAATACTCCCTCTGTTGTTACCTTCTAAACATGATCGCGCTAAGATAGACAGTATTAGACCAAAATACATGGCAACCACAAAGAATACAATAGGACTGCTAATCAACCGTGACAACAGATGCACTCCATGGGAAACCCTTTTGATGCATCATTGCAGCAAATCTCTTGAATCTTTAACATAGCAGATAGATACCAATCATAACTCTGTGAGGATACTTCACAAATGAAATTTTTGAAGGAATACATTTCATATATTCATGTGTATTTAACATATTTCTAGTTATGTAATAGATAAGTCCCCTGGGCCGGTTGGGATTTATCCTAGGATCCTCTGGGAAGCCAGCGAGGAGATTGCTGAGCCTTTGGCATTGATCTTTAAATCGTCATTGTCTACAGGAATAGTGCCAGAAGACTGGAGGAGAGCAAATGTGGTCCCCTTATTCAAGAAGGGGAGTAGAGACAACCCAGGTAATTATAGACCAGTGAGCCTTACTTCAGTTGCTGGTAAAGTGTTGGAAAAGGTTATAAGAGATAGGATTTATAATCATCTAGAAAAGAATAATTTGATTAGGGATAGTCAGCACGGTTTTATGAAGGGTAGGTCGTGCCACACAAACCTTATTTAGTTCTTTGAGAAGATGACCAAACAGGTAGATGAGGGTAAACCGGTTGTTGTGGTGTATATGGATTTCAGCAAGGCGTTCGATAAGGTTCCCGACAGTAGGCTATTGGACAAAATGCGGAGGAATGGGATTGTGGGAGATATAGCAGTTTGGATCACTAATTGGCTTGCTGAAAGTAGACAGAGGGTGGTGGTTGATCGGAAATGTTCATCCTGGAGTCCAGTTACCAGTGGTTACTGCAAGGGTCAGTGTTGGGTCCACTGCTGTTTGTCATTTTTATAAACGACCTGAATGAGGGCGTAGTAGGGTGGGTTAGTAAATTTGCAGACGACATTAAGGTTGGTGGAGTTGTGAATAGTGACGAAGGATGTTGTAGGTTACAGAGAGACATAGATAAGCTGCAGAGCTGGGCTGAGAGGTGGCAAATGGAGTTTAATGCGGACAAATGTGAGGTGATTCACTTTGGTGACCGGAATGCAAAGTACTGGGCTAATGGTAATATTCTTGGTAGTGTAGATGAGCAGAGAGATCTCGCTGTCCAGGTACACAGATCCTTGAAAGTTGCCACCCAGGTTGACAGGGTTGTTAAGAAGGCATACAGTGTTTTAGCTTTTATTAATAGAGGGATCGAGTTACGGAACCATGAGGTTATGCTATAGCTGTACAAAACTCTGGTGCGGTTGCATTTGGAGTATTGTGTACAGTTCTGGTCACTGCATTATAAGAAGGATGTGGAAGCTTTGGAAAGGATGCAGAGGAGATTTACTAGGATGTTGTCTGGTATGGAGGGAAGATCTTACGAGGAAAGGCTGAGGGACTTGAGGCTATTTTCGTTTGAGAGAAGAAGGTTGAGAGGTGACTTAATAGAGACATACAAGATAATCAGATGGTTAGATAGGGTGGACAGGGAGAGCCTTTTTCCAAGTATGGTGACGGAGAGCACAAGGGGTCAAAGCTTTAAATTGAGGGGTGCTAGATATAGGACAGGTGTCAGAGGTAGTTTCTTTACTCAGAGAGTAGTAAGAGTATGGAATGCTTTGCTGAAAATGTGTTGCTGGAAAAGCGCAGCAGGTCAGGCAGCATCCAGGGAACAGGAGAATCGACGTTTTGGGCATAAGCCCTTCTTCAGGAATCTAAGTCCATATGAAATGAACAAGGTACAACCCGTTATGAAATCGCTGTAGGGTGAAGTACATTGTTAACACACAGTGTATTTATGCCTATATAGTTTTGAAGTCCCTATTATAGAACATAGAACATTACAGCGCAGTATAGGACCTTCGGCCCTCGATATTGCACCGACCTGTGATACCAATCTGAAGCCCATCTAACCTACACTATTCCATGTACGTCCATATGCTTGTCCAATGACGACTTAAATGTACTTAAAGTTGGCGAATCTACTACCGTTGCAGGCAAAGCATTCCATAGGAGAAACCATTCCTGAAGAAGGGCTTATGCCCGAAACGTCGATTCTCCTGTTCCCTGGATGCTGCCTGACCTGCTGCGCTTTTCCAGCAACACATTTTCAGCTCTGATCTCCAGCATCTGCAGACCTCATTTTCTCCTATGGAATGCTTTGCCTGCAACGGTAGTAGATTCGCCAACTTTAAGTACATTTAAGTCGTCATTGGACAAGCATATGGACGTACATGGAATAGTGTAGGTTAGATGGGCTTCAGATTGGTATCACAGGTCGGCGCAACATCGAGGGCCGAAGGTCCTATACTGCGCTGTAATGTTCTATGTTCTATAATAGGGACTTCAAAACTATATAGGCATAAATACACTGTGTGTTAACAATGTACTTCACCCTACAGCGATTTCATAACGGGTTGTACCTTGTTCATTTCATATGGACTTATGTTTATATTTGTATTTGCGATGGTTCTTTTTTACTTTTACACCTAGAAGCTGAAAGGTGAGAAGCTATTGATATTCTGCATTTTACAATTATATTTTTAAAAAATTATCACTCATAGAATAAGCACTTTTGAAATCAATTAATCCTATGTTTTATTAGTTCAAACCATGCAGTCTGGGGTTTAATTTCTCTGGGCTGCACACTGCTTTAAACATTGACTTGAAATCTCTTTTCTAAAGAGCTGCATTGAGCCCGAGCATAAAAACATTTCTGCACAATGGGTTAAACAGTGTAGCACTTCAGGAAATTAAATACCCCTATTAAACAGTAGCAGATGTGACAACAATAACCATTAATGACTTTTGCAATACCATGGTTAACGAGTCCAATGTAATTAAGATTTATGCTTCCATTTTGCCGTATGCAAGGTATGCATATACTAAACACCATTATAACACTCATTGGACAAAAAAATATGAAATATTAACCATTTATTTCTTACTTATGTATTATTTCCTTGCTTGTCCACTGACTCGCATTTGTTCAAAGGTTTGTAAACATGTTAAATTGGCTAATGAGATAGAACAGAAAAACTGTTGCAGTTGAACAGCTTGGAACAATAAAAGTATATTCAGTCATTAAGCACTTTGGTAAACAGACTGTGTAAAAATCTTCTGAGGTTAAGTTCTACACAAATGGTCCTTTATTTTCAAGGTACTTCAAGAAAACTTTATACCATCTTCAAGTGGTTAAAAAAAACTTCGTGCAACAGACTTTAGTAAGGTCAATTTCTGCCATTCTCAAATTTGTCTGAATATGCATTGGCCTTCACTATAGAAGATGGAAACTTCTGTCTTGGTACAGATAGTATCTTCATAGGTACCTATAAATAAAGCCATTATTTATGCCAGTAACACCATTCTGTATCCTTAACAATCTTTTCCTTCTCCCATTGTGCCAAACCCAGACTCCATCCTCAATCATTGGTTCAGTTCCACTGTTGTGATAGATTTCAAATGGCAAACGTTTAAATGCCAAACAAGCTGGTGGGACCTGGTGTAGAATGTATTTTTATTTTACTTCCTCTATGCATCACTGTGTTTGGACAAAGTTTGCAGTAGTGATTTTTGGGGGCTCATTCTTGCAAATAAATTACTCTTTCTGCAGTGGTGGGTCCTTCTGAGAATCCCATTCGCTTGAGACTTATCTTGACCCCACTCTGCTAAATTAAACACAAACTCCAAACACTCCAGAGCAGCTCTGAGAGAGTGCTGCACAGTTAGAGATGCTGTCTTTTGAATGAAATATTAAATCGAGGCCCATTCTGTCTTCTTCACTAGGTAGACAAGGTGGTGAAGAAGGCTTTCATCAGTCAGAACATTGAGTTTCGGAGATAGGATGTCTTGTTGCAGCTGTACAAGACTTTGGTGGTACCTCATCTGGAGTACTGTATGCAGTTCTGGTCACCCTACTATTGAAAGGATATTATTAAACTAGAAAGAGTGCACAAAGGATATACGAAGATGCTACCTGGGCTAGAAGGTTTGAGTTGTAAGGAAAGGTTGGATAGACTGGGGCTTTATTTCCGTGGAGCGTAGGAGACTGAGGGGTGATCTTAGAGAAGTTTATAAGATCATGAGAGGCGTAGATAACGTAGATAGCTGACAGTTTTTCCCCGTTATAGAGGAGTCTAAATAGAAGGCATAGGTTTAAGGTGAGAGGGGATGAATAGAAAGGGGTCTGGGGCAATTCTTTTCAGAGGATGGTGAGTGTCTGGAATGGGCTGGTATAAGGAGAGTGGAGTGGGTGAGGTGTGAAATAACACCATAGAGCCAGTCTCCAGTCACCAAGGTACTCTTTATTTACATGTGGGTAGTTCAAGACATTGAGCCAGCTCCCTCAGAGCCAGCTTTCAGAGCGAACAGGATGTCTTACATTTCTGTTATTATCTGTAAGCCAGGGCATCCTAATTGGACAAGATTAACAACCCCAATCAGGGAACTCATATTCTATACAGTCCATCTGACTGACTTTGTTAAAATCCCAGTTTCACAAAGATATAAAGAGACAACAGCAATGACAGTTGTACATTAGACAGTACATTTCTGTTATTATCTGTAAGCCAGGGCATCCTGATTGGACAAGATTAACAACCCCAATCAGGGAACTCATATTCTATACAGTCCATCTGACTGACTTTGTTACAATCACTACGAGGTAAAGATTGTGAAGCAAACACACTAACAGTGGACCTGTATAGGACTCAGGAGTTGTGGGAATGAGATTCAATGATCAGGTGAGAATAGAGAGCTCCCTGAAACAGACACACTGGCAACAGAGCTTCAACAAAATTGGAGTGTAACATCAGAGAGACAGAAGGGGTAATTGGTGGGTACTTCTCTCTTACCTTTTATGACTGAATATTTATTTAAGTTAAGACCATAAATACAATTTTAAAACTTTACAGAGATAATTATTGTTTTAGAACTTCAAACTAAATTCCTTCAATTGATAGAGTTTAAGAGTTCTACTTGTCTGTTTGACCTAAACAGGAATAAGATTTTTCTCATCTAGACTTAAGTAGGAGAACCACTATGATAAGAGAAAGCATTCATTTTCTATTTAGTTAAGGTATGGCTTTATATTTGTCCTCCCTGATCTATGTAGGAAATCCTAGATGTTCCTGGCAATCTGGCTGACCATGTGTGCAGGAGGTCCCTCCAGCTGGAACAAGTCAAGCTCTGGCTCAAGCTCCAGCTGGAGGCAGTACAGTGCATTCAGAAGATGAGAGGTTCATTGCCTATTTCAGGACATGGTCTCTCCACAGCTGAAGGAGGTGCAGGCCAAGAGAGAATGGATGACCAACAGACCAGGCTGGCTGTGAGGAAATGCCCCAAAACCCTCTCACTTGCAAACCATTTCTCCAACTTGGAAAAGAGTGAAAGTGGAGATTCCTCTTTGGAGGCCTCCCGAAGCCAGGCCATGGCATTCTGGGAATGGTCCAGCTGCTTGGGGAGTCAGGAAGGAAGAAGTGGAAGGACAACAGTAAGGAATTCATTCATTACGGTGTGGATGGCACCTTTGTGGCTGTAGATGTGACTCAGGATGGCATGAGAAACTGACAATAATTTCCAAATCTACTGTGATGTCAGAAAGGCACCTAAGGGGCAACGTTTTCACACAGAGGGTGGTGCACGTATAGAATCAGCTGCTGGAGGAAGTGGTGGAGCTGGTACAATTACAACAGTTAAAATGCATTTGGGTGGATACATGAATAGGAAGGCTTTAGAGGGATATGTGCCATATGCTGGCAAATAGGATGAGATAAATTTAGAATATCTGGCCAGCATGGATGAGTTGAACTGAAGGGTCTGTTTCTGTGCTGTACAACTCTACAACTGGAGAACACAAAATTTAATAGCCTTTGGCTCATTGATTTCAATAAAGACTAACTGTCTTTCACCAAGGATGGGGGATTTCAAGACTAGGGGGAGCAATTTTAAAATGAGAGGAGAGAGATTTTGGATAAGTACACGGCTAAGAAAGGTTTCGAGGGATATGGGCCAGGAGCAGGGAGGTGGGAATAGTTTAGTTTGGGATTATGATTGACATGGACTGGTTAGATCGAAGGGTCTGTTTCCACGCTGTATGACTCTATGACTGCATAAGTAAACCTGGCTTTGTATCACATTATAGGCTAATATGCATTCATATCGAACTGATCTCCTTTACACAAAGTGTCATTATTTCGTGTTACAATATCCAAGGAATTGAATATGCGATTGTCAGTGGAAGCCACGATCTTGAAAATGGATTGGCTGTTGGATAGGCTGCCAATGGAGGAAGGTTGGGAGGGAGTGTAGAGTTAGATACCTGGATGGGAAGCTTGGAAGCTGAGAGGTTGGGGATAGGCAGGAGGAATCAGAGGTTGGGAACTTGTGGGGGGGTGGGGGGGAGTGGTAAAGGGGGCGTGGTCCTTGGCCAGATCAGTGTGGGGAATGTCCTGGGATGGAAGAGGCATGGATATTGTGTCTGGATGATTGAATACATGTGCTCCTTAATAAGGCATGCTGGATTCGTAAGGTACATGTAAAGGTTTGCCCTTCTTAGATTCACCCAGTCATCACCTGGATATAGCTACCAGATCAATCTGTGACCAATCAAAGGCACCAATATGGCTGCAAGGAAATGCCCTATGAAAACTATCTGCCTGCGTTGCCTCTTACAGACCCTAAGCTCAGCTCTTCATGAACCCCCATCTCATCACTTGATCCTTGAATGAATAAGCCTTGACCAATAGACTTCACGCCCCAATACCTGTTGGCTTCTGATTTAATGACAGCCTAGATTACATGTATTGAGGTTTTGATAGGGTGAGATACTTACGGTCAGTTGCATTGTCAGCTCTTAATGGGCAGATGTTTTTTAAAAGTTTACTCGAGGGACGCGGGTATCACTGGCTGGCCAGCATTTATTGCCTGTCTAGTTACCCTTGAGAAAGTGGTTGTGAGCTGCCTATGTGAACTGTTGCAGTCCACCTACTGTGGGTTGACCCGTATTAGTGAAGAGGTTCCAGGATTCTGACCCAATGATACTGAAGGAACAGCAATATATCAGGTTTTGAAGGTCTTGCCTAAGGAGACTTGGTAAATTTCTGCTGCATATCCTGTGGATAGAACATATCTTCCTCCTGTGCATTAGTGGTACAGGGAATCAATGGCATGGACGTGGCACCAATCAAGGGGGTCTGTTGTGTCCTGGATGGTGTCAAGGATCTTGAGTGTTGTTGCATTCATCTAGGCAAGTGGGGAATGTTCCATCACATTCATAACTTATGCAGTAGATGGTAGACATGGCATAATACATCTGCTATTTTGGTTCAAAGATCCAGAAATGTACTTGCACTGAACAGCACCATTGACAGCCTAAGGATGCTCTGATATGCTTTCACAACCAATAATCCAGAAGGCAAAGAAAAATTAAAATTGCAAATGATAAAACTCATTCTGTATGCTTAAGAATGGAGATCCAATATGACCAGCATGTTAATTTTCAACTACAGCTGATATTTAAAAATTGTTTTGTTCCTTATAGGGTATTTATTTTAAACACAGTGAATCCTGTTGTGCCACCAAGTTGAATTTAACAAAGTCCCACAATTTTCAATGAGATTTGACCAATATTTCCTGAAATACACAAATCTGGGACACCCCTCAGACCTATAATCTTCCTACCTGGTACACCAACGTACAGACTAGCAAAAGAGCTCCATCAAAAACTAAAACATCTAATTGAAGATTCACACCACTCCATTCACTCCACACAAGAATTCTTGAACACCAGCAAAAACACCAAGATAGAAGAGTATGAAATATTGGACTCCTTTGATGTAACGGCCCTTTTCACATTAATTAGCATCAGCCTGGCCAAAGAAACACTGGCATCACTACTAGGAAAACCAGGACCACACACACCAGACAGCACCAACTTCATCAGCAAAGACAACATCCTCAAGCTAGTGGACCTGTGCCTCATCACCCACTTCACATTCAATAACAAAACCTGCAAACAAGTCAACGGAACACCTATGGGATCACCAATATCAGGGCTCATAGCATAAGCAGTAATGCAGAGACTTGAACAAGCTGCCCTCCCATCTATCCCACCCAAACTTTGGGTCTGCTACGTAGATCAACACAAAACAGAACAAATTAGAGGGAACGTACCACACCATCAACAATATCCTGGCAGGCATAAAATCCACAACAGAGAAGGAGAACGATAATGGAATCCCATTCCTAGACGTGACAGTTGAATGTACAGTTAATGGAGAGCTTCAAACAATCGTCTACAGAAAAGCAACACACACAGATCAAATACTTAACTTCAGAAGCAATCATCCCAACAGCCACAAAAGGAGCTGCATCAAGACATTATTTCAACAAGCTACATCGCACTGCATCGCCCAAGAACGACAAAAAATAGAAGAAAAAATCTATATAATGCTTTCAAGAAAAAGGGGTACCCAATAAACACAATCCACCGATTCCTCAGAAACAAACCCAAACAAGCAGACGCATCGCTACCAAAAACTACACCCACCTTACCTTACATCAAAGACATATCAGAAATGATTTCCAAACTACTCAGACCCCTTGGTGTCATGGTAGCCCACAAACCTACCAACACACTTAAACAGTGACTAATGGACCTAAAGGATCCATTAGATATTACCAGCAAAACTAATGTCATTTACTAGATATCATGCAAGAACTGTAAAAAATACTACATCGGACAAACTAGCAGGAAACTTGCCACCACGATACATGAACACCAACTGGCCACCAAAAGACATGACCCACTATCACTAGTTTCTATACATACAGACAGGGAAGGACACCACTTCGACTGGGACAACACACACATTCTAGGACAAAGACACACATGAGAATTCTTAGAGGCATGGCATTCTAACCAGAACTCCATCAATAAACACATTGGTTTAAATCCTATCTACCTTCCCTTGAAATGAAAGAAACGGAAATGACGGCAACCATCTTAAGAAACCAAAACCTAAAAATAGAGAGATGGGACATATCACCAGTGCTTCACCGGAAATTCTCACGTTATCTAGTATGATGATGAAAAGTCTAAAAACAAACCTTCAAGCTCAGTGATCTAACTTACATACTTATATGACCAATAAGTCTGTTTCCTTTTGATGGCATTGTCTACTGTTAAATCTTTCAATACATGTATCACCCAAAGTTATAACCCTCCCTTTACAATCTCTACTTTCATTTACCTCATTCTTTCCTTCATAATTATGATGTTGATATGTTATTTATGTAGGTTGTTTGATGCAGGATAGCGTCTCCCCTCAAGTGTTATCCTACATTATACATTTTTACTAAATATCAAGTATTACAAATGTAAAGTATTAATTCAATTTGAAAGAAAATAATGCATTGAAATCTTTCCAAGCTGATAAACAGCAAGGAAATGGAATCTAGTAGAATCTGAAAGAGTGATTTAGTGACTTGAGCACATAACCTAAATCTAGATCTAGTACAGTATTGAGGGATTGCTATGCTCTTAAATGTGTTAAGGCTAACATGAGATATTAAGCCAATAACTTGAGATAGGCACAAAAAAAATGTCATTGCACTACTTGCAAGAAGAATAAGGGCATTTTCGATAAAATAGGTTATCTGATCACTATTACACTGCTGTCTGTTGGAGTGACATGGTATGTAAACTGACTGCTACAATTCCTCTATTAAAACATTGAGTTCACTTCAAACTTCCCTCATTGGTTATAAGACATTTTGGATTGTGCTGAGACTGTGAAAAGCCCAGTCTAAATATAATTTCTTTCATTATTCTTTCACTTCAGAATGGTGGGACAATGGTTCTATAATCGGGTAAAGTATTTGTAAATAAACACATGTCGTTGGGAGCAAAGGGCAAGAATTTTGTCAGTGCTGTGGCTCTCCCAGCAGTGGAACTGGAAGTATGCACCTTCCACTTTGTTATTTTATTCTTTTCCAAGGTAATTACAATGCCCAGGTCAGTGAAGAAATGCTGGCAGCTGACAATGCAGCTTTGCAACAGCTTTCTGGTTGAACTGGGCGGTCTCCCCATCATAGCGACAACTTTCCTGCAAATCTTTATCATTAGCATAAGACTTGCTAAGACCACAAAGGTGGCACAGCTTTTTTCAGACTTAGTTTTCACTTGTAAATGATTTACATTACATTGGTTTCCCCTATTTCATGTGCATATTATCGCTACTTGTTGAGACCAGCTAAATGTATTGGCATGCTCAAGGTTGGCACACATTAATGGCTGAAAGGGAGTTAGGAGCACTTTCTTTGTTGTAAAGGAAGGAATGTGGTGTTTTTCTGCTCACTCTTTATTGAATGAACATTTTAGTATCTAGCGTTGTGCTTGCCACTCTATGGGTCATGTCTAAACTTGCAGACTTATAATTCTTCTATGCATTGTAAAGAGTATTGTCCAAGATCATTTGCAGTGGGGATAATTGAAAGGTAGAACATAGCTAGCCAACAAATTGAGATGGACCCACTCTTGGATAGTGCCTAACTGTGCTTTGGGCCTCTCATTTCCTTCCCGGACTAGCTGTTTCCATTAACTCCTCACTCCACCACATTCCTATACACCGTTCTTTTCACTTGACTCCTCCATGTCCCTGTCCCTACTCGAAACCCCCACCATCTTTCTGACTCTGAGCTTTCATCCAAGCAGCCGTACTCCTACTCCCCTCCCTCATGCTACAAAGTTTAAGAGACACTACTGCAGAAAACCAATTGGTGCATGACCCTGTTTCAGCAAATGTGAGCTGGGTGCCTTAGGATTTTTATGCACTGCTAACTTTATATTGACTATTGTACATAATTTTTAAAAAGGTTATGCTAATAAGTCTTTATGGCATGCAAATATATTATGAGCATGAATCCAGCACAGGCCAGTCTGAGGCTTGCTATGTTACAAATATGCTGCTGACTTTCACCGTCAGGAAATTTGAATACACATCCAACATATTTAAGTTTTCCTGACACACATTTCCTGATCTTGCAACTCCATACAATTCTCCTCAAAGGATTTAGTACAAAGACCATACTTCTCAATGAACTCTGAAATGAATACAAAGGGAATTATTACATACTTTGGTGCATACATGGAATGATGTTATCATTGATACCTGTCAGATACATTTCAATCAAGACATTGCTGTCTTTGAGTAGAATAGCAAATAAAAACAATAAAAAAGAATAAAATTGTTTCCTGAAGTTGAGTACAAATGTTTGAAATCTGAACTGAAAACTACAGAAAGGTCTGAAAGTACGCATTAGTAATGGATGTTCTGCTCTGTACCTTTAAATGAGAACATCTTTCTCTTCATAGATGCTGAAAAAAATCAGTTTCTTTTGAATCATGTTTTAATTCTACTTGTGTTAGAATGGCTTGTGAAAACATAATCTTACATAAGCATTAGGTATTGTCAGAGCACATTGAATCTTCACCTGTTTTTTTCACTGTCTTGAAGGTATAATAGGCACAATTTTAATTATTTATTTCAATCATTTATATATGCATCTCCTTTTTGTACTTCAAGACCAGGTTTGAATACCATCTGTCTATTTGTACTTTCAATTAATATTCCATAGAAGAGCCCTGAAAAATAATGTTATGCTGTTTCAAATTCAAAAATAATCCTATCTACCATAAAAGTACTAAATGTTGCATATATACATGTAAATTTGTACAAAAGTGTACATAGTTATCAGAAAAAGGTGGTAACTGGACACCTTAAATTACATCTAAATGTACTTACTATTTGATGTAGTAGACTCAAATTAATGTACTCCTCAATTTAAAAATTCTTTTTCTCAAACAGATTGATTTTTTTTTCAAATGCTAATTACAGACTGTGGCAAAGGCTTTAAATCAGCCCACATTATTGTGTTGCAATGCCTCTTTCACTCATTCAGTGCTCAGATTTCCATGGGAGGCCTTCCCTTTTGTATTCCGGCTAATAAGCACAGATGTTCAGCCTGGCTCATACAGAGCAAGTTTTGCCTAATAACCATTTTTAATATGGACAGGTTGCACCTGTTCAAGAAATGGGGCTGGACTGGAAGGACTTGATTGCTTCTAAAAGAAAAATTGGCATTGAGTTATTCAAAACATAACCGTAGTGAAAAGATAATCAACATCCATCACAGCTTGCTATAGCCAAAGTGGTCAGTGGCTGAGTTCTTTCTTATCCCTTTTTGTTGGCTTAAACAAGCACAACTGTTAAAATCAATTCTTCTTATTTTCATAATATCCCTCATCAAAGTCATCTGGATGTCGAAAATTTGAATTTGGTCGTAATAACTGTGAAACTCCTCCTTAGACAGTTCTTGACTTGTTTTAAGAATTACATGTGGAGAATAATCAACATTTCCTTTATTCTATAACCTTAGCCTATTTCGTAGTTTAGCTCAGTTTGAACTTTGCATATTTTTATAAGCTGTACAAATAACCAAATGTGTTATTTGGAAATTTGATTCAAGCATGATATGTCTGAAATTGCCAATATTTGTAAAGCTAAATTCACACAAGCTGCATGCTTGTTAGTATACTAGGATCCCAATCCAAAACAAAAGATAATATTTCCCCTGCTAAACACTGGATATGTGTAAAAGGAGCCCATCTTCAGCTTGTTGTCCTGGGAGGTACATTACAGTCAATTAAATGTGCCTTGCAAATAATATAGCATCCAGCTTCTTTGCCAGTGGCCTGACTGGGGGATTGCTTGTTTACTTGGCAAGCATAGTTCAGTCTTTCAGCAGGGCACACCTTTTTAGTGTACATTTTTATGGTATCACATTGCAGTCTGACACATGCACTGTGTTGTTACAGCAGGGTAGAGAGACAAACAGAGATTTCAAACCACCTGCTTAAGCATGCTGATTCAAATAATTTAATTCCCAGTCAGTCGTAGCCTGTTTATAGAGATAGGCAGGGGGTTGCAATTCTGCATCAGCAGAGAGAAGTTAAATTTACACAATTTTTTTTTTCAAAATTGGAATTCATTACCCAAAAAGAAATCCAAATTAGCAATTTTGATGTCAAAAAGGAGATTAAGTGCACATGCATATCACTGTCTTTGGAGCATCATAAGTCAAATCCATGAAGGAAGAAATGCTTAAATTAGGCAGCAAAGGTACCTGAAATATATAACAAGCTGGCATCAAAATGCTACAGATGGAGTTAACAGGCTGCCAAGGCAATGTACAGGGATGAAGGAAAATGACGTTTCCACATTTGCCATGGAAGGAGATGGAGCAGAAACATGAATAATTATTTAAAACTTTGACAAAAGCTATTCAAATAGCTTAATACGCCACTCCAGCTGTACGCTAAACTATGCGAGTGCATAATTCTTTCAAACTCCTTTTAGTTCACTTTCATGTGGACATTTCTGGGTTTGCCAGCAGTTTGTCCAGTTGCTCTTGAGAAGGGAATAGTAAGCCACCTCCATGACCCATTGCAGACCATCTGGTGTGAGTACTCCTGCAGTGCTATCAGGAAGGGAGTTTCAGGATTTCGGTTCAGTGAAAGTGAATGAACAGTGATATAATTCCAAATCATGATGGGCTGTGGTTTAAAAGGGAACTTGCATGCATTCCTATGCATCTGTTGCCTTTTGTCTTTCTAGTTGGAAGGGTCCCAGGTTTGTAAGATGCTATTATGGGAGCTGCAGTAAGATTCTGCAGTGCGTCTTTTGTTTTATTCTTGAACAGGATGAGGGCATCACTGGCTAGGCAGCATTTATTGCCCATCCCTAATTGCCCACACAGCAGTTAAAAGTCAGCCACATTGCTGCGGGTCTGGAGTCACATGTAGGCCTGACCGGGTAAGGATTGGAATTTCCTTCCCTAAAGGACATGGGTGAACCAGATAGGTTTTTCCAATGATCAACAACGGATTCATGGTCATCATTAGACTCTTTAATTCCAGATATTTATTGAATTCAAATTCCGCCTTATGTCATGGTCCCTAGAGCATTATGTGGGTCTCTGGGTTAACAATCCAGTGATAATACCACTAGGCCATCATCTCCCTAAAAGCATATTGGTGTTATTGTCATTTGTCCAGATTTGGAGAATTTGAACAATGAGTCCTGTGAGGATAATGAAGGGCCCATTAAAGTATGTTCCTTGGTTGAAGATTTAATTTATTGATAAATATTATAAGCAGGATATACCACCTGATTTGCAACATCCACACAATAAGTGATAAGTAAACTTTGGACCTAAGGACTAAAGCTTCCCTAACCTCACAGTCTCTCTATCTTGCTCTGTTTTTAATCAGCTTTTAATCACCTTTGGTGTCTTATGTGTCTTGGTGTCATTTTCTGTCTGAATGTTCCTGTGAACACCTTAGAGACATTATTATTGAATGGTCTGAACAGATGTATAAGTTGTTATTGGGCAAGAGGTAAATCATTATGAAAGGAAGGAATGATGAACAGTGCTGTTGTATATGGTTGTGAAGTCAATCCCATTCAAGTTTCACAACTTCCTTCCGACAGGAAGGAGATCAGAATTGCACGTAATATTCCAAAAGTGGCCTAACCAACGTCCTGCAGAGCTGCAACATGACCTCCCAACTCCTGTACTCAATGCTCTGACCAATAAAGGAAACCATACCAAACATCTTCTTCACTGTCCTATCTACCTCTTACTCAACTTTCAAGGAGCTATGAACCTGCACTCCAAGGTCTCTTTGTTCAGCAATGCTCCCAAGGACCTTACCATTAAGTGTATAAGTCCTGCTAAGATTTGCTTTCCCAAAATGCAGCACCTCGCATTTATCTAAATTAAACTCCATCTGCCACTCCTCAGCCCATTGGCCCACCTGGTCACGATCCCGTTGTAATCTGAGGTAACCTTCTTCGCTGTCCACTATACCTCCAGATTAGATTCCCTACAGTGTGGAAACAGGCCCTTCGTCCAACAAGTCCACACTGACCCTCCAAAGAGCAACTCACCCAGACCCATTTTCCCTCTGACTAATGCACCAAACACTATGGGCAATTTAGCATGGCCAATTCACCTAACCTGCATGTCAATTGTGGGAGGAAACCCACACAGACACAGGGAGAATGTGCAAACTCCACACAGTCGCCCGAGGCAGGAATTGAACCTGGGTCCCTGGCGCTGTGAGGCAGCATTGATAACCACTGAGCCACCATGCCATCCAATTTTTGTGTTATCTGCAAACTTACTAACTATACCTCTTATGTTCACATCCAAATCATTTATATAAATGATGAAAATTAGTGGACCCAACACCGATCCTTATGGCACTCCACTGGTCACAGGCTTCCATTCTGAAAAACAACCCTCCACTACCACCCTCTGTCTTCTACCTTTGGGCCAGTTCTGTATCTAAATGGCTAGTTCTCCCTGCATTCCATGTGATCTAACCTTGCTAATCAGTCTCTTGTTAAACCCCTTACTGAAGTTCATACAGAAGTTCAGCACTCTTCCCCTCATCAATCCTTTTTGTTATTTCTTCAAAAATTTCAATCAAGTTTGTGAGACATGTTTTCCCACACATAAAGCAATGTTGACTATCCCTAATCAGTCCTTGAAGAATAGCGAGAAGGTAGGAAGGAGCTCAAACAGGGAGTTAGGAGAGCTAAAGGGCGCTATGAAATGCCTTAGTGCAGCATGATTAAGGAGAATCCCAAGATATTTAATACATATATTAGGAGCAAGAGGGTAGCTAGGGAAAGAGTAGGCCCACTCAAGAACAAAAGAATTAGTTTATTTATGGAGCCAGAAGAAATGGGTGAGATCCTTAATGAATACTTTACACCTGTATTCACCAAAATTAGGGTCATAAGGGATGTTGAGGTTAGGCAAAAGCCGTGTGAATAATGTTGGGTAGGTCAACATAATGAAGGAGGAAGTGTTGAGTGTCTTGAAAATTATTAAGGTAGACTAGGCCCCAGGGCCAGATGGGATCGACCACAAGATGTGGGAATCAACTGAAGAAATAGCTGGGGCCTTAACAGATATCTTTGCATCCTCTTTGGCCTTCAGGCAAGGTTCCAGAGGACTGGAGAATGGCCAATGTTGTTCCTTTGTTTAAGAGGCGAAACAGAGATAATTCAATAAGTTAAAAGCTAATGAGCCTGACTTCAGTCATGGGGAAGCTCTGGGAGAAGAAAAATGAGAGACAGAATTTATTCACATTTGGAAGCAAATGGAGTTGTTAATGATAGGCAGCATGGGTTTGTATGGGGAAGGTCTTGTCTCATCAACTTGATTGAGTTTTATTGAGGTGACAAGAATGATTGATGAAGGAATGACTGTGGATGTTGTCGACACAGACTTTAATAAGGCATTTAATAAGGCGCATCACGACAGGCTGCTACAAAAGATAGAGTCTCATGGGATCTGGGGTGAGTTGGCTCGTTGGATACAAAACTCGCTTGGTCATCAAAAACAGTAGTAGTGGAAGGTGCTTTTCAGAATGGAAATTAGTAACTAGTGGTGTTCCGCAGGGATCAGTGCTGGGACCTCTGTTGTATGAAATATATATATAAATAATCTGGAGAAAAATGTGGGTGGTCTGATTAGTAAGTTTGTGGATGACACCAAAATTGGTGGAGTTGCAGATAGTGAGGAGGGTTGTCAGAGGATAATGTGAGATACCAATAGATTGCAGATTTGGGCAGACAAATGGCAGATGGAGTTTTATCTGGACAAATGTGAGGTAATGTATGTTGGAAGATCAAATTCAGTGGTGAATTATACAATAAATGACAGAATCCTAAGAAGCATTGACATACAGAGGGATCTGGGCATACAGGACCACAGATCCCTGAAAGTAGTGACAACACACGTGGATAAGTTGGTCCAGAAGGCATACAGCACGCTTGTCTTCATTGGCCGGGATATGATATCAATAATGAAAGTTAGCAAGTCACTCCACAGTTGTATAAACCTTTAGCTCGGCCACATTTGGAACATTGCGTGCAGTTCTAGTCGCCATATTACCAGAAGAATGTTGATACCTTGGAGAGGGTTCAGAGAAGGTTTACCAGGACTTTGCCTGAACTGGAGGATGTTAGGTATGAGGAGAGATTGAATAAACTTGGATTGTTTTCACTGGAAAGACAGAGGCTTTCAAAATTAGGAGAGGCCTAAATAGGATGGATAGTCAGAGGCTTTTTTTGCCAGGGTGGAAAGGTCAACTACACGGGGGTACAGGTTTAAGATGAGAGGGGGATAGTTTCGAAAAAAAGTGCAGGGGAAGTTTTTCAGTCAGAGGGTGGTGGATACCTCGAACACACTGCCAGTGGAGATGGTGGAAGCAGGCACAATAGCAACATTTAAGGTGTCTCTTGATAGTCACAAGAACGGGAGGCGAACAGAGGGATAGAAACTGTGTGTCGGCAATAAGTAGCAGGTCTAAATAAGGATTAGGAATTGTGCAGGCTTGGTACGCCAAAGAGCCTGTTCCTGTGCTGTACTATATTGTATATATGCTATGTCTACCTATGTGAAACCCATGGGAAATGACCAATTACATTAATACAGTTATTAAATCTCAGTAATGCAGATGGAAAATGGTACACTCAGCTTCCCTCTGTAAATATATAATTCTATGTATCTTACCCCACTTGCTGATGGACACCCTCTTTCTACAGATACGTACAGCCAAATATGGCATTAGAGACCATACTGGATACCATGGGATAGATTCCCAACTGAGTTTGGACTCTTCTACTCCAGGGAGAAAAAAAATGTGGGATGTGATTGCTTTTCAGACTTGCCCTTCCCCCTTACACTGGTTCTCTGTCCTGCTCCCCCAAAGATAGATTTGTGAGGAATCCATATTTCAAAGTTCTTTCTCTTAAAAAAAACACTTTAATACAATGCTTTAGTTGGCCACTAGGTGGCATGGCATGCAGTCCTGTGACAATGTCTGTAGAAGCACAAATATGTTCTGTCAGTTGTTTGCTACCTCTAACATTTGATGATTTGATTTCATTTTTTAAAAGAAGGCAGACAGCTGGTAATATTAAATATTTGATTAAGCAGAGCAGTAGGTCTAGTTATTAACAGAATTAGCAACATAAATTAGAAATTTGATCAACAATTCAGCAGTTTGTTAATCTACAAGCAGGAAACCAAGAAACCAATGTGTGAGTTCCTCGAGTCCTGATATGTCCAAGATCAGAACTGATGCATTCGCATTTCACAAATAAATAAAATAAATTTAATGATGTGGAGTATATAAGGTGCAAAATCTGGTCCACAGACTGGCAGTATGGTGATGAACAGCTTAAAGTGTTAAAAGGTTTAGATTAGATTCCCTACAGTGTGGAAACAGGCCCTTCGGCCCAACCAGTCCACACCGACCCTCCGAAGAGCAACCCACCCAGACCCATTTCCCTCTGACTAATGCACCTAACACTATGGACAATTTAGCATGGCCAATTTAGCTGACCTGCACATCTTTGGACTGTGAGAGGAAACTGGAGCACCCGGAGGAAACCCACACAGACACGGGGAGAATGTGCAAACTCCACACGGACAGTCATCCAAGGCTGAAATCGAACCTGGGACACTGATGCTGTGAGACAGCAGTGCTAACGACTGAGCCATGGTGCCACCCCATGGGAAACACTAATGCTAATTGAAGATTTTATGTATTTTATATATATATGTATTCATTTGTGGGATGTGGGCATTGCTGGCTGGCCAGCATTTATTGACCGACCATAATTGCCCTTAAGAAGGTGGTGGTGAGTTGTCATCTTGAACCGCTGTAGTCCACCTGCTGTGGGTTGAACCACATTGCCATTAGAGAGGGAATTCCTGAATTTAACCCAGCAACAGTGAAGGATTGGTGATATATTTCCAAGTCAGGAAGGTGAGTGGCTTGGAGGGGAACTTGAATGTAGTGGCATTTCCATATATCTGCTGCCGTTGTCCTTCTAGATGGAAGTGGTCATGGGTTTGGAAGGTGCTGTCTGAGGATCTTTGGTGAATTTCTGCAGAACATCTTGTAGGTAGTACATACTACTGAGCATCAGTGATGGAAGGAGTGGATGCTTGTGGATATAATGCTAATCAAATAGGTTGCTTTGCCCTGGATGGTGTAAAGCTTTTCGAGTGTTGTTGGTGCTGCACTCATCCAGGCAAGCGGGGACTATTCTATCACACTCCTGACTTGTACCTTGTAGATGGTAGACAGGCTTTGGGGAGTCAGGAGGTGAGATATTCACTGCCGTATTCCTAACCTCTGACCCACTCCCACAGCCGTTGCGTTTATGTGGTGAGTCCAATTGAGTTTCTGGTCAATGATAACCCCCAGGATGTTGAGAGTGGGGGGTTCAGTGATGGTAACATAATTGACATGATGATACAACTTTGATGTCATCTCGCAGGACTGGAGGAAGAGGAGAATGGAAGCACTGGATTGGAGAGCTGTAATGAGTATAATATATAGAACAACATAAACACAATACAGGATTTACTGAAAGTGAGTGAGTGTCACTCTTGGATAAGGTAAGGATTGAGATGCAGCATACTCTGAATAGAAACAGCAAAGTCAGATAGAGCAGCAGAGTGTAACATGGACTCCATGAGAACGTATGGCAGGCAGAATCCATGGACTACACTAATGCAAGATAAACTTGACAGAAGTAACACGGCCTATAAATACGGCCATAGCAGTATAAACCACGCTGGTATCAGTATTCACTCAAGGTCGAAAGGCGCGGGAGCTGTATTTAATAGGTAAGTTACTACAGCTAGGCAAAGCTGTTAGAAATTTGAATTCTCAATGGGTCCCATTTTGAAGCATAGCTTTCAACAGTCAAGTATAGTTGAGCAAAATACTTTGGATACTTTGAAATGCTTTGAAATAATAAAGTGC
Source organism: Chiloscyllium plagiosum (assembly GCF_004010195.1). Lineage (NCBI taxonomy): Eukaryota > Metazoa > Chordata > Chondrichthyes > Orectolobiformes > Hemiscylliidae > Chiloscyllium > Chiloscyllium plagiosum. Next base: position 22,003,935 of record NC_057712.1, on the reverse strand, counting down.
TGGACTCACTCAGTGGGGTCAAAAGTGAGGAGGTAAGAAATGGGTTACGTTTATAGTCACGTGCTCACAGGAGCACAGTGAAAACTTTACAAGTTGCCACTTAGGGCGCTATCTGAGGTACAAAGGTACCTCAGTACAGAACCTTGGATTGAAAATAAGGAAAGGAATGTTTAAAAATGTTAAACATTATAGTTCTTCTACCTAAAGAGGAGAAAAAACAAAGAGTACAGTTAACAGTTCAACACCACAGTCAATCAGGGCCTGGCCATGCCAGGCTCGCACTCATCTCCAGGGTTTGACTGCCCCATTTCAGGCTTGAACACTGTCCCCGGTTCCCAGATCCCTCCCTCACTCCCATCACCGTCCCGGACTCCCTGATCCCACTCTCACTCCCATCACCGTCCCGTACTCCCTGATCCCACTGTCACCGCCATCACTGCTCCGGGCTCCCTGATCCCACTCTCACTTTCATCACTGCTCCAGGCTCCCTGATCCCACTCTCACTCCCATCACTGCCCCTGGCTCCCTGATCCCACTCTCACTCCCATCACTGCTCCGGGCTCCATGATTCCACTCTCACTCCCATCACTGCTCCGGGCTCCCTGGTCCACTCTCACTCACGTCCCTGCTCTGGGCTCCCTGATCCCACTCTCACTCCCATCACCGTCCCGTACTCCCTGATCCCACATTCATTCCCATCACCATCCCGGGCTCCCTAATCCCACTCTCACACCAATCACTGCTCCGGACACCGTGATCCCACTCTCACTCCCATCACCGTCCCGGAAGCACTGTTCCCACTCTCACTCCCATCAGCGTCCCATACTCCCTGATCCCACTCTTACTTCCATCCCTGCTCCGTACTCCGTGATCCCAATCTCACTCCCATCACTGCTCCGGACTCCCTGTTCCCACTCTCACTCCCATCACCGTCCCGTACTCCCTGATCCCACTCTCAGCCCGATCACTACTCCGGACTCCTTGATCCCACTCTCACTCACATCACCGTTCCGGGCTCCCAGATCCCACTCTCACTGACATCACCATTCCGGGCTCCCGGATCCCACTCTCACTCACATCAACGTTCCGGGCTCCCGGATCCCACTCTCACTCCCATCACCGTCCCGGACACCCTGATCCCACTCTCACTTCCCTCACCATCCGGAACTCCCTGTTCCCACTCTCATTCCCATCACTGTCCCAGCCACCCTGTTTCCACCCACAGTCCCATCAATCTCCCATACTCCCTGATCCCACTCTCACACCCATCACTGCTCCGGACTCCCTGTTCCCACTCTCACTCCCATCAGCGTCCCGGACTCCTTGATCCCACTCTTACTTCCATCGCTGCTCCGTACTCCGTGATCCCACTCACACTCCCATCACTGTCCCGGACTCCCTGATGCCACTCACACTCCCATCACTGTCCCGGACTCCCTGATCCCACTCTCACTCCCATCACCGTCCCTTACTCCCTGATCCCACTCTCACTCCCATCACTGCTCCGGGCTCCCTAATCCCAATCAGTCCCATCACATTCCCGTACTCCCTGATCCCACTCTCACCCCCATCACTGCTCCTGGCTCCCTGATCCCACTCTCACTCCCATCACGGCTTCGGGCTCCATCATTCCACTCTCACTCCCATCACTGCTCCGGGCTCCCTGGTCCACTCTCACTCACGTCCCTGCTCTGGGCTCCCTGAACCCACTCTCACTCCCATCACCGTCCCGTACTCCCTGATCCCACTTTCATTCCCATCACAGTCCCGGGCTCTCTAATCCCACTCTCACCCCCATCACTGCTCCGGACTCCCTGATCCCACTCTCACTCCCATCACTGCTCCGGACTCCCTGTTCCCACTCTCACTCCCATCAGCGTCCCGGACTCCTTGATCTCACTCTTATTCCATCCCTGCTCTGTACTCCGTGATCCCACTCACACTCCCATCACTGTCCCGGACTCCCTGATGCCACTCACACTCCAATCACTGTCCCGGACTCCCTGAACCCACTCTCACTCCCATCACCGTCCCGTACACCCTGATCCCACAGTCACTCCCATCACCGTTCCTTACTCCCTGATCCCACTCTCGCTCCCATCACCGTCCCTTACTCCCTGATCCCACTCTCACTCCCATCACTGCTCCGGACTCCCTGTTCCCACTCTCACTCCCATCACCGTCCCGGGCTCCCTGATCCCACTCTCACTCCAATCACTGTCCCGTACACCGTGATCCCTCTCTCACTCCCATCACCGTCCCGGACTCCCTGATCCCACTCTCACCCCCATCACTGCTCCGGGCTCCCTGATCCCACTCTCCCTCTCTCACTCCCATCTCCATCCTGTACTCCCTGATCCCACTCACACTCCCATCACCGTCCCGGACTCCGTAATCCCACTCTCAGTCCCATCACCGTCCCGTACTCCCTGATCCCACTCTCACTCACATCACTGTCGCGTACTCCCTGATCCCACTCTCACCCCCATCTCCGTCCCGTACTCCCTGATCCCACTCTCACTCCCATCACCATCCCGTACTCCCTGATCCCACTCTCACTCCCATCACCGTCCCGGACTCCGTAATCCCACTCTCACTCCCATCACCATCCTGTACTCCCTGATCCCGCTCTCAATCCCATCACTGTCCTGTAATCCCTGATCCCTCTCTCACTCCCATCACTTCCGTCACTGCTCCAGGCGCCCTGATCCCACTCTCACTCCCATCACCGTCCCGGACTCCCTGATCCCACTCTCACTCCCATCACCGTCCCGGACTCCGTAATCCCTCTCTCACTCCCACCACCGTCCCGTACTCCCTGATCCCACTCTCACTCCCATCACCGTCCCGGACTCCCTGATCCCACTCACACTCCCATCACCGTCCCGTACTCCCTGATCCCACTCTCACTCCCATCACCGTCCCGGACTCCGTAATCCCTCTCTCACTTCCATCACCGTCCCGTACTCCCTGATCCCTCTCTCACTCTCGTCACTGTTCCAGGAGCCCTGATCCCACTCTCACTCACATCACCGTTCCGGACTCCCTGATCCCACTCTCACTCCCATCACCGTCCCGGACTCCCTGTTCCCACTCTCACTCCCATCAGCGTCCCGTCTCCTTGATCTCACTCTTATTCCATCCCTGCTCTGTACTCCGTGATCCCACTCACACTCCCATCACTGTCCCGGACTCCCTGATGCCACTCTCACTCCCATCACTGTCCCAGACTCCCTGAACCCACTCTCACTCCCATCACCGTCCCGTACACCCTGATCCCACAGTCACTCCCATCACCATCCCTTACTCCCTGTTCCCACTCTCACTCCCATCACCGTCCCGGACTCCCTGATCCCACTCTCACCCCCATCACTGCTCCGGACTCCCTGATCGCACTCTCACTCACATCACCGTTCCGGGCTCCCCGATCCCACTCTCACTCCCATCAATATCCCATACTCCCTGATCCCACTCTCATTCCCATCACCGTCCCGTATTCCGTGAGCCCACTCTCACTCCCTCATTGCTCCGGGCCCCCTGATCCCACTCTCACTCCAATCACTGCTCCAGGCTCCCTAATCCCACTCTCACTCGCATCCCTGCTCTGGGATGCCTGATCCCACTCTGACTCTCATCACCATCCCGTACACCCTGATACCACACTCACTCCCATCACCATCCCGTACTCGCTGATCCCACTCTCACTCCCATCACCGTCCCGTACTCGCTGATCCCTCTCTCACCCCCATCTCCGTCCCGTACTCCCTGATCCCACTCTCACTCCCATCACCGTCCCCGGCTCCCTGATCCCTCTCCCACTCCCATCTCCATCCCGTACTCCCTGATCCCACTCTCACTCCCATCCCTGCTCCGGGCTCCCTGATCTGGTCAACGCTGCCTCCTTTTGCCTTCACTGTGAAAAACAAGGAACAGACGAAGGTGACAATGAACGGTAAAAGAAGACAGAAAATGAAAAAGAAGGGTTTTAGATCAGTGATGTTGAAACTTTATTGCTGGAACAGCACAGCAGGTTAGGCAGCATCCAGGGAACAGGAGATTCGACGTTTCGGGCACAGGCCCTTCTTCAGATTCCTGAAGAAGGGCCTGTGCCCGAAACGTCGAATCTCCTGTTCCCTGGATGCTGCCTGACCTGCTGTGCTGTTCCAGCAATAAAGTTTCAACTTTGATCTCCAGCATCTGCAGACCTCACTTTCTCCTTAGATCAGTGATGTGCACTGTGAGGAGCACCATTTGCTTCTAGTGCTCCTGCTGTGTTTAGTTAAGCTCTGCGTAATCTTTGGTTTTCCCAGAACATTGTTGTGCGGAAAATCATTAGCCTCGGATTGAGAGTTGGGGTTCAGTGACAGAGTTTATTATACAAGGAAATACTGGTGCTCTGGGTTGGGAAAGACACCAACAGCACAATGGTCAACTATGACCCCTCTCTCAACCCGGAGCACATGTCAAGATACTTTTATCGATTTTGTAACAATAGGTCAGTGAATAAGTTATTGTCTTTGTAACATGGTTTGTTTACGGTAAACATTGCGGAATTGTTGATAGTTTCAGTGCAGCCATTGTCAGTACCAGCGCAGACTTTATTAATTTCAGTGCAATCATTGTCAGTTTCAGCGCAGAAATCGTCAGTTTCAATGTCTGCACTGGAATAATGGGCGCTAATCGCTCCTCCTGAGAAAGACGATTATTGCAGCCCTGCCATTTCGCATTGAGTTTGTATCAAGCTGTTAGCATTTCTATTAAACTTTTGGTTGGATCCAGACACTTCGGCAGGCAGTATACACTACTCATATGTATTCACTCCCCCGCCTCCTTCAACTAATCAACAAAGTTGTGAGTGCATTGTGCTGGCTTTCTGGTGGCTCCAGGCAGTGTCTATATTTGCTCTGCTGTCGCTCTCCATATTGTGGTCTGACGGCCGTCTTGTGTCTCAAGTGGCCAACTGATGGTTCAGCGGCCATCTTGTGTGTCCGTGTGCCTAATGTCACCCTGCCCCGTGTCATCACCGACTTCAATATAAAATCATAGAATCCCTACAGTGTGGAAACAGGTCTTTTGGCCCAACAAATCCATACCACCCCTCCAAAGAGTAAGCCACCCAGAACCACTCCCCCTACCCTATATTTACCCTTGGCTAATGCACCTAACCTGCACATTCCTGAACACTATGGGGCAATTTGGCATTGCCAATTCACTTAACCTGTACATCTTTGGATTGTGGGAGGAACCTAGGCAAACACAGAGAAAATATGCAAACTCCACACAGACAGCTGCCCAAAAGTGGAACTGAACCAAGATCCTTGGAGCTGTGAGGCAGCCGTGCTAACCACTTAGCCACCATTGTGTAATGTGCTCTTCTGTTGAGCTGAAATTGAGATTTGACTGTTTTAGTTGCCCCTTACTTTGAATTTGTCACTTTTCTTCAACTCACAGCCACCACCAGAGTAGGTGAGTTTAAATTATCTTTAAAATTTGATGTTGAGCCAAAAATGAACCTCCCAGCTCTGTAACACTCCTGTCAGTGTGTGCTCACTGTTTTCCTGCCCTAAGGGCAGCGTGGTGGCTCAGCAGATAGCAATGCTGTCTCACAGCACTGGGGAGCCGGATTCAATTCCAGCCTAAGGCAACTGTGTGTGTGGAATTTGCACGTTCTTCCTGTGTCTGCGTGGGTTTCCTCCCACAGTCCAAAGATGTGCAGGTTTGGTGAATTGGCCATGCTAAAATTGCCCGTAGTGTTCAGGGATTTGCACATTAGGTGCATTAGTCAGGGGTAAATGTAAAGTAATACGGTAGGGAATGGGTCTGGGTGGGCTACTCTTTGGAGGATCGGTGTGGACCTGTTGGGCCAAAGGGCCTGTTTCCACACTGTAGGGATTCTATATTCTATGTTCATTCACCATTCTTCTCTCACTCCTTTTGGTAATTAGCTGATGTACACTATAGTCTGATGTTTGTGTATTGTGAAGGAGGCACAATTGCTGCCAGAAGCTCATCTGATTGAATTGAGTATGACGGTCCATTTCAGGAAACGCGCTTTTCCAGCAACACATTTTCAGCTCTGATCTCCAGCATCTGCAGTCCTCACTTTCTCCTCGGCCCATTTCAGGACCAATGTGGCATGCACTTTCTGTGCAGCACTTGGGGATGGAAAATGTCAAGTTAGATAGGTCCATGGCACACTCCTACAGAGTATGGTTTTGGTCATCTCCAGCATCCATGCTTGAATGGTGAAAGTACCAATGTTTTTATAATTAATGCAAGAAGGTTTGAAAAGAAGGATTTTCTTTTTAATGACGAGCTTTGAAAATGTTTTTTGATAAACGTCTAAAGAAAGGAAAGAAGAGAATAGGGGCAAGAACAGGATAAGTCAGATTCACTATCTCTTCAAAAGAACCTGTGCAATCTTGATTGGCCAAATACCCTCTTTCTAAGTCATTGTATTATCCAATTATGTTAAAGTATTTTCTAAACAAATACAACCATGTAGAGCACGGTGTTCTTTTCTGAAATTGATTGTTTTTCACACTTTGGATAGAACCCAAATTAAATCTCAACATGCCCTTCCACTTTTATCAGCACAGGCCTGAAAACATTTGGAAAAAATGAGTCTATTCCAACACCAAGGCAAAATGTCATTACAGAGGGCAAGCATTACTGGTTTAAAAATGATGGAAGCAAGATTGAATTTAATTAGATATATTGATAAATAGCCCACATCCATAACTCCAGGAGTGATTTCGAGATAATGTGCTTTTAATGTGGCACATTTTTGAAATGACGTTAAACACAAGATTGCAATGTGGTTATTGACACTCTGTGGATTACGTTGAGCCACTTCCCAATCATTGAGTTAGCTGTGGGGGTAGGCCATTGGCAGGATGAGGAAGAGGGATGTTCGTGAGGATATCAGGGGGGGCATGAAATGAGGGTGAGGGAATAGCAGATAGAGGGATGCATTCCATGTGAGACTTGTATGATGAATGCAAGACAAAAGTAAAAGGCATTGGGCGACAGATCAAGAGATTTGAAATCGAAATTGGATTACACCAAGGATTGGCACAGAGAACTATGCTCTTCCTGGATCTTCCAGCTGAGCAAATAAGACATGAAATAACTTTGCCAATGATGTTTGCAGATTACATTGAGCTACATGGTGGGAATGATGAAAACACAATCATGTATTTAGGAAATTAGAGAAAATTGGAATACGAAAAGCAGATCCAATCTATAGATTGTGACTTTGACCCTCGAGGATGAGGGAAGATGAACTGGCTGCCCTGGTTGATCCACCCACTCCCTCGGTTGAACGCAATATGCTTAGTTTGAAAAGGATCTCTTCATTTGTGGATATCTATCTCCACGATCCACTTCATTAATGTTTTGAAAGGGAGCCAATTTCAGGACAATGCAATGGTGTTGTGAAATTACCCTATCAATCGAAAAACCAAGGTAATGTTTTGGGGACCTGGGTTAAAGTGCCATCATAGCAGATGGTGAAATTTGAACTCCAGAAAGAAGAAATCTGCAAAGAAGTCGAGTGATGGCCATGAAACCATTGCCAGTTGTCAGGAAAATCCCAGCTGGCTCACTAAAGTCCTTTAGGAAGGAAACTGCCCTTCTTATCTTGTCTGGTTTACACATGACTCCAGACCTACAGCAACATGGTTGACACTAACAGTCCTCTGTTAATGTACCACATAAAAATCGATAGTCACAGGTGAGGTGCTGGAAGACTGGAGGTTGGCAAACGTGGTGCCACTGTTTAAGAAGGGCGGTAAAGACAAGTCAGGGAACTATAGACCAGTGAGCCTGACCTCGGTGGTGGGCAGGTTGTTGGAGGGAATCCTGAGGGACAGGATGTACATGTATTTGGAAAGGCAAGGACTGATGCGGGATAGTCAACATGGCTTTGTGCCTGGGAAATCATGTCTCACAAACTTGATTGAGTTTTTTGAAGAAGTAACAAAGAAGATTGATGAGGGCAGAGTAGTAGATGTGATCTATATGGACTTCAGTAAGGCGTTTGACAAGGTTCCCCATGGGAGACTGAGGAACAAGGTTAGATCTCATGGAATACAGGGAGAACTAGCCATTTGGATACAGAACTGGTTCAAAGGTAGAAGACAGAGGGTGGTGGTGGAGGGTTGTTTTTCAGACTGGAGGCCTGTGACCAGTGGAGTGCCACAAGGGTCGGTGCTGGGCCCTCTCCTTTTTGTCATTTACATAAATGATTTGGATACGAGCATAAGAGGTACAGTTAGTAAGTTTGCAGATGACATCAAAATTGGAGGTGTAGTGGACATCAAAGAGGGTTACCTCAGATTACAACAGGATCTGGACCAGATGGGCCAATGGGCTGAGAAGCGGCAGATGGAGTTTAATTCAGATAAATGTGAGGTGCTGCATTTTGGGAAAGCAAATCTTAGCAGGACTTATATACTTAATGGTAAGGTCCGAGGGAGTGTTGCTGAACAAAGAGACCGTGGAGTGCAGGTTCATATCTCCTTGAAAGTGGAGTCGCAGGTAGATAGGATAGTGAAGAAGGCGTTT
>NC_057712.1:21972262-21994965 GCF_004010195.1 Chiloscyllium plagiosum | reverse complement strand
AAGGGTTTGGGGGGATATGGGCTGGATGCTGGCAGGTAGGACTAGATTGGGTTGGGATATCTGGTCGGCATGGACAGGTTGGACCGAAGGGTCTGTTTCCATGCTGTACATCTCTATGACTCTACGACTCTATGATTCTGGGTGATGATGGATGAGCAATAAATATTGATTTGTTTGGAATGCCAATATCCTTTGGATGATTAAGAATTTGAAACATTGGAACATTGTAACCATCCAATTGGATGGTGCTGTTATGATGAATAGGTAGTCAATTTTGAGATGCTTGGCTTTGCAGACTAATCAAAAATATTTTGTCCTGTTCCTTTTGGTGTAGCTGTCTGGCAGTCCTCAGAGTGTGAAAGTGTTTTTTTGTCTTTCGTTATCTTCAGTGCAGGGGCGTTTAATGTTCGTTTTCCTCCTGTGATATTCAGAACACATTGGTTCACACAGTGGCATGATTGGGTTACTGACACATACTGATCAGGGGTTACAATTGATGTGCCTTGGGTGCACATAGGATTCTGCCAGACAATCACTAAATTGACATCTACAATTTAGAAGTAGATATTTTGGCTGTGGTTCTCATTTTGTAAAGAACACACATGATGAAATTTAAAGTTCAGTATGCCCATAATTTCATCACAGTTCTGATCCATTGAGATGATAAGATCAAAGCACAGATCCAGTGGAAGATTTGAACACAGTGTAGTTTGAAGAGGAGTGCATGACTGACAAGAGGAGATGGAACAACCTGCATTGTGATGACACCATGCAATATTGGGGCAAACCAATGAAAGAACAGTTCCAAGGAGCTGATTGATCTCCTCTTGTTTCTAGAAGTTTGATGCTTATAGAGCCTAAGTTATGAACACTTTCTTGCAACTTTTTTTCCCGCAAGTACATATTTGCTGTACAAAAATAAAACCCTAAAGAACATGCGGATGCTCGAAATCAGAAACAAAAAACATAAATTGCTAGAAAAACTCAGTGGGTCTAGCAATTTCTGTGGAGAGAAAGTAGAGTTAATGTTTTAGGAAGTGACCCTTCTTCAGAACTGCAATGTCTGTTTTTGTTGCATATTTCCTATTGCCTCCATGCATGTAAAATATAACATGCACTTTAAAATCTGAGTACTTTTGTGCACAGTGGTAGTGTTCCGATCTCTGAGGAGCTCCAGGTTTAGGTTTAACCAGCTCCCGAGTATGCAATAATATCCCCAGATAGATTATAAATTATGTAAGTTTTAATTGTTCAGATTTACAATATTTCATCTGCTAAGTTTTCACGAGGTATTGTTAAGAGCTTTCCAAATCAAAGAAGCCGGCTGCAGCAGGTTATACATCAATCTCACTAATTATAAAGTTTTCAAAATTAGAGAGAACTGTAAGCTAGATAAAAGCTGCCTAAATTGTAATCATTCTTTCATATTTTTCCACTGAAGGTGTACACTATTGGTTGAAACTAAATTTGACCAGTTCTAAAGCCATGCGGTTTTCTATTTAGAAAAAACCATTGGCATTTTTAGCGGATAGATGTCTAACATGTCCATATGATAGTCCTTTGTCATCTACCTTAGTTTGTATATTCTGGCATCAGTCTTGGTTCAGTTGATTGTGTTCTTGCCTATGCACCAGAAGAGTATGGATTCAAAACTCATTCCAGACACTTGAATACATAAGGAGAAAGTGAGGTCTGCAGATGCTGGAGATCAGAGCTGAAAATGTGTTGCTGGAAAAGCGCAGTAGGTCAGGCAGCATCCAGGGAACAGGAGAATCGACGTTTCGGGCATAAGCCCTTCTTCAGGAAAGAAGGGCTTATGCCCGAAACGTCGATTCTCCTGTTCCCTGGATGCTGCCTGACCTGCTGCGCTTTTCCAGCAACACATTTTCAGCATTGTACCTGTATTCATGACTGTATATCTTCACTGTATTTTACCTCCCTGACATTCTACCCACATTAAGATAAAGAAGAAAGCATATGCAAGGTATTGACAGGATAGATTGAGTGAATCCTTAGAAGAGTATAAACGAAGTAGTAGTATACTTAAGAGGGAAATCAGGAGGGCCAAAAGGGGACATGAGATAGCATGGGCAAATAGAATTAAGGAGAATCCAAACAGTTTTTACAAATACAAGGACGAAAGGGTAACTAGGGAGAGAATTGGGCCCCTGAAGAAGGGCTTATGCCCGAAATGTCGATTCTCCTGTTCCCTGGATGCTGCCTGACCTGCTGCGCTTTTCCAGCAACACATTTTCAGCACTTGAATATATAATCCAGGCTACCCTGAAGTAAAATGCTAAAGAATCATTGTATGGTAAGCAGTGCTTTTTGTTTATTGGTGAGACATTAAACCAAGATCTCCCTGCTCACTAAGGTAAATGAAAAGATTCCATAGTACTATTTGAAGGCAATCATTGAGTTCTTTCCTGTGTCCTTATCAATATTGTTCACTCATCCAATTTGACAAGTTTACCAGGACAATATCAGCTTGCTGCTTGCGACATTTCCTATGTGTGGAAGTTTGCACAGTTTCTGATTTGTAACTTCAGAAATACTTCATTGATTATGAAGTGCCTTGCCATGCCCTGAGGCCAGGAAAGGCAGAAAATAAATACAACATTTCCTTTATTTTAAACAGAAAACATCAGGCTGGATCTTGCAATATTTTGGCTGTGTCAATTTCATTGGGTTTCACAGAGAGTTTCACTCTAGCTGGCCGAGTTAGATGTCTCACTGCATCGTTCCAAACTTGTCTCATTATCTATCGACTAAGTGGCCATAGTGCCCTCTCATCCTGTGCTAGCCCAATTCTACCACTTCATATAATCCCTATAATGTGGAAATAGGCCCTTCAGCCCAACAAGTCCACACTGACCCTCCAAAGAGTAACCCACTCAGACCCATTCTCCTAACTTATTATTCTACATTTACCCCAGACTAATGCACCTAACCTACAGATCCCTGATCACTGAGCAATTTAGCATGGTTAATTCACCTAATCTGCACATCTTTAGATTGTGGGAGGAAACCGGAGCACCCTGAGGAAACCCACGCAGACACAGGGAGAATGTGCAAACTCCACAAAGATAGTCACCCGAGCTGAAATCGAACTCAGGTCCCTGGCATTGTGAGGCAGCAATGCTAACCACTGAGCCACCAGGCACTCATCAGAATGAACTGGCATCCCTAGTGCCCATGCCATCTTTAAAATGCCATTGTGGGGCTCAATAAACTGGATTCTAAAGCTGTCCTGCATGCTTCCTGGTATTTTGACCGAATATAGCATATAAAGAAAAATTAGCGCCCTACTTTGTGGACAGGGATCTGGACGTCCTGGTTGATGGATTAGTGTAGAAGAGGAATGTTCTCTTCCCTCAGGATTATCAGAGGAACCACGCTATCAGACTCTGCCAGTATGTTCTGAGGTTGCCACCCAAGTCAGTGCAATCTCAGCTGTCGTGAGTTTTATCCAACAGTGCTGGAAGCATGGAGTGCCACCATCTGTTTGAAGTTAAAAATCACACAACACCAGGTTATAGTCCAACAGGTTTATTTGGAAGTGCTAGCTTTCGGAGTGTTGCTCCTTCATCAGTTGGTTGTCCAAATCATGACTACCATCTGTTTACTACATCACGCCTTCTCTACCCCTACCATTACCTCCACCTTCCACCAAGGGTCATGCTCTGTCACTGTGACCCCCCACTCCCAAAATCTCCACACACTTCTACTCTGCCAACTCACTCATTGGGGAAAGCTCAACATCTTTCCCCCAGCCTGCGCCAGCAGCAGTGCCACCCACTTTCATCTCATTCAGTCTCTCCCTTTTCACTCATTCAAGGAGAAGACTGCTGTAATAGTACAGGAAGGGCCCAGACAGGTAGTGTAGTGCTGGACATTAGGTTTCTCACACTTTATGAGGAGAAATGCTGATTTGAAGAAAAGAATGAGTCTTGTGGAGATGCCAAGATATCCGTTTTCCTCTGCCTGAGTAAATATTACTTTCATTCCATTGCATCTCTCACATTAACCCATTATCAATGTAAGTCAGTGCCCACACATTATTAACTTTGCCCTCTCTAGGTTGTGTTTCGCAGGTTCAAGTGGGATTGTCAACTGGCTCTGTGATCAAGTGGGCCGCCCTGTGGGAAAAGCTCTTCTACACCTCTCGAGGAGAATTTAGAGGCCTCAAAGGAAGCAACTTGGTTAGAGACAAAAAAAGCTGCAGATGCTGAAATCCAAAGTATACAGGCAAGAAGCTGGAAGAACACAGCACACCAAGCAGCATCAGGAGATGGAGAAGTCGACGTTTCGAGTGTAACCCTTCTTCAGGACTGGGGGGTGGGTGTAGGTGGTCGCACCCCTCCCCCCCACCTTTATCTGCAGCTGCCCCTTCACCCACCCCTAGTCCTGAAGACAGTTTACATCCGAAACACTGACTTCCCCACCTCCAGATGCTGCCTGGATTGCTGCGCTCTTCCATCCCCCTGCCTGTCTACTTCAAAGGAAGGAAGGCTGCTTCCTGCACACTCCCCTTACCCCTCCAGACAAAAGCTCAGATGCTGACACTGCGGGGGGATCTTTAGTTAGAGGAAGGTAGGAGTACATCACTGCCACATCTCCACAACTAGTCAAGTGAGAAGCATCTCAGGGCACCGGCATTCAGAGGACTCCTGTGGAACAGGTACCTGCTCAGCAGCAAGCAGAAGAGGACCCTGTACTGTTGGCGATCTCCTTCCTGCAGCAGCAGCTCTCTCAACTCTCTGTCCACACTCCCACCACCTCCTTCCACTCTTTGCTGTTATTTGACTGACTAGGACCCATCCCCTTGCGCAGCTTAGCTGGCCAGCCCTTGATGAAAAGTGCCTATCTGATGTTTGTACATCTCCCTGATTGTGTCAGGGCTAACCTAAGGAACTGGGCACTGAGGAATCACAGGGCTGATCATGACCCACTGCCCAGAGTGCAGAGGCATTGACCCCACCCCCGGACTGTGGGCAGGCCTCTTGACAGAATATGGAGGTTGCCCTCGACTTACTGTGCTGGGACCTCCTGACTGATGTGGTCTCCATGGACTTCACGGAGAGCCAGTCCTCTTCGAGTTTGAAATATAGTTTCTTGCTTGCAACACACGCAGACATGGCTGGCACACGGTGAAGATGGGAGATTGACGTCGCATACTGCCATGCAGCAAGAGGTTGTGTCCAGTTAGGTTCAGAAGGCAGCCTGGGCCAACTTGTGAGCTGGGTGCCTGCCCCTGCGTACAAAGTGTCTTTGTAGCAACATTTCAATGCTCCATACTGGTGTGCCTGAAGGTCACCTTTAAAGTACAGAATGTCCTGCAAGTGGATCAGAGAGTTACCATGACAGTTCTGAGAGGCTGACAGTTGCCAGATACTAGCATCCTTGGTTCTGGCTGCATGCAACTCATGTCCTGGATTATGTTTTGTGATGTTGTTACCAGGTTCTTGAAATAATGGCCAGAGGGCACGGGACAAGCTGAAGTTACCAGATACCTGCTCTGACTTTTACAACCAGAATTGCCGAATAGAATAAGAAGCTGCATAATAATGAGGTGACTTTCATCAGTACTAAGGCCAATAGCAAGCAATAATCTCCCTTAATAGGCATCTTACCACTCCCCTGTGAGAGTCTTGTCTTGATGCCCGGACCTCTGTTTCAAAATATAACTAGTTCTTCCCGAAGTCAAGAAAGCCCTCACTCGACTTCTCATGCAATTCTCCCACCATAGCCCATGTCATTCAGGGCCCTGTAAGATTCCACCCACCAGCACCAAAATAAATGATACATTAGGTGTTTGCTAGAGTTTTTCTTGAGTAATTTTCAGATTACAATGTCACTGCTTTTATTCAAATAAAGATGAGCCCCAAATAGATATCAAATAAAATTTGGGTAAATTGATTATACATGTGTAATGCTTTTACATTTATATTTCTAATTGACATTGACTAATCTGCAGAATAATCTTAACATATGAGTCTTTATTCATGTACCTATCAGGACATTGCATTCATATTTGCAAGTGCACATGATGAAGGAATTACAGTTTAATGTGAGAAGCAATTCCTCTGATTCAAAGCCTTGCCTGCATCGTGTTGATCATTGTTTCCAGGAAAAACTTGCTTGTGGATAAGTAGAAGATTTGCTCAGCTCTATAAGTAAATTATATTAGTGTGCAGAGAGAGAGTAAAATGTTGAATGAAAATAGCCTTAAAACAAATTGCAATGTAAACTACAATATGTTCATCTTGCAATGATCATTACAATATGTTCATTTTGCTAATTAAAATGCTGGTCATGAACACATGGAATATGCCAATAAGCATATTTTGTCTTCAAAAGCACAGCTTGGAAGTTAGTTTCTGTTTGCCCCTTCCTGGATTTCCTCAGCTCCACAACCATCTGAGATATTGGCACTTCTCTAAATATAGCCTCTTGAAGAGTCTCAATTTTAATCATTTTGCCCCAGTAAGTAGGCTTTAGTTGTCAAGTTCTTAAGGTCTAGGATTCCTTTCTTAGATCGCTCTGCAACTCTGTTTCACTGTTCTATAAGATAATCGTTCTGAAATGGTTGATATACTGTGTTCTGCCTTGTCTGATGATGTCACACAGTCTCTGGGTGGAGAACCAATTCGACTCTGGTCCATCTCATGATAGAGGCATATGGATTTTCTCTACCTCTTGTTAGTATTAGTTAATATGCCTAAGAGTTAATGTAGCCTGCATATAGTGACTGAGATATGATAAAGCCTCACAGCACCAGGGTCTCAGGTTCGATTCCAGCCTTGAGTGACTGACTGTGTGGAGTTTGCACATTCTCCCCGTGTCTGTGTAGGTTTCCTCCGGGTGCCCCGGTTTCCTCCCACAGTCCAAAGATGTGCAGGTCAGGTGAATTGGCCATGCTAAATTGTCTGTAGTGTTAGGTGTATTAGTCTGAGGGAAATGGGTCTGAGTGGGTTACTCTTCAGAGGGTTGGTGTGGACTGGTTGGGCCGAAGGGCCTGTTTCCACCTGTCGGGAATCTAATCTAACCTAATCTAATCAATGTATTATTCTCAGAAACAAGAGTCTCCTCTGCTGAGTCTTATTCATGGTCCATTCTCCAAAACAGACTACTGAATGGCCTCTTAGAGAGACAGGAAGGAGAATTGGTGGGGGATCTCTACTCCAACCACACGCCACCTGTGGCATCACTTCATATTACAACATAGTGACAACAATAGACTTCTCAACACTGATATAAATACCCACATTGCACATTGACCAAGTTTTTAGTCCCCTGACCTAATTACACTGTATGTGTAATATTTTGTTTGATAATGTTCCTGTGAAGTGGTCTTGCAACATTTTACTCCATTAAAGATACTTAATAAGTTGTTGTTGTTATTCTATATAAACGCAAATCAGACATGCTTTAACACTTTCATTCGTTATGCTGGAGGAGAAGCAAAGTGTTAGAAATTTTTGTCTTCACATATCCTGTTTCCTTCTCCGCAGATGCTTCCAGTCCTTTGTTTCATTTATCTGAAACATTCTCTTTACTCAGTCATGGTTACCCATTAACACAGTGGTTTCTTTAGAAAGTTTAGCTAATGATAAGTAAAATTTGATTTTAAACATCTATGCTAAGACATTGTTCATTCAGAAATTTAGCTGCAACATCTATGCTGCTCAAACTGTTTATTATTTATACATTTGGCACTTCTTTTGGAATTGATCACTACAGTAAGAAACGTTTTGTTATCGAGCCTTGGTATATCCATGGCTTTGTTGGCAGCATTCTAAAAAAGCAAAATCTAGGTGGACTATCCAGTGCACTCCAGAAGGAGGAATACAATGCAATGTTAGAAGTGTGTTTTTCATAAGAGATATTAAATCAAGAGTTTCTCTGCTTTCTTGAGGAGTTGAAAAAAATGTCTCAGCATTATTTCAAATACATTTATGAACTTACTCATGTGTTATCCAGTGTTTTCACCAATATTTATTTCCCAATCAACATCGTAAAAATTCTGATCATCATATCTTTGTTTTTGTGAGCTTGCTGATTGCAAATTGAATACCACATTTTCAACATGAAAACAGTGACAACACTTCAAAAATATTTCATCAACAGCAAAATGCTTTAGGATGGCCTTAGGTTGTGAAATGCTCCGTATATATGCAAGTCTTTCTTCCATTAAAAAAACTAGGATTTCAAGAAATGGGAAGTTTCCATTTATCTTGAGGCATTCATCCTTCCTTGTTTGATCTCAACTCAATCTAATTTGGTTCCATATTAAAGCCCATTACTGTATTTCTCTCCAGAGGCAGAACTATTGTCTGTGTCTGTGATTTATGGTATTTATTTAAATGTTTATATCATAAACATTATACCATTGTATCAAAAAGCTTGCTCAAACTGCATCTTCTTTCTACTTTGCTGATTGAGTTCCTCAGCTGCATTAGTTAAGACATCGCCCTTTGCTAATGTATCATTTGGTTCTTTACTCCTTTCTGCTGGTTGGTGTGCAATTCCTGTCATGTAAATAATTTGGTGAGTTCCAATCCTACACTTACGGTGTTCTCATATTATTAAGGCTAAGTTCAGCTTATACATATTTAACATTGGACTTTGTCCATCAAAACTGTTAACTAAACATTAAATAGTTGGTTTTCCCACTTCATTACAGGGTCAGTTAGTTCTTAATAACTCTAGCAGCAAGCATTACTACCAGTCATTAAACTGAATGAGAATATGGAATTTCGAGTTATGAAACAACTGTTACATATGCAGTCCCTTTAAAACTTTACCTTTATCCTACTTTCAAGAATCTGTATAAAGGCTAGCACAAGCAATCCATGTGGTAAGCATTGAAATTCCTAATGAGTCATTTTCTTATAGTTTATAGCCTTTGGAGTTTGATCAATAAGAATAAATTAATAACTTTAGTAGTCTGTGTTTTTTTTATCAAGCATCATCAGAATAAGTAATGATTTGTATGATATCACAGAACAAAATAAGAATTTTAATTTTTGACAATCTCCCAGACATTTCAGGAGACGATCAATATTTTACCATGTCTTTGATACATAAAGCACTTTTGGACATTCTTATTGGGCAAAGAGAGGGAAACATTTGAAAATAATTTGTTCTTGAATTAGGAGGAAGCTTAGCAATTTTCTACCAATGTGATCCACCTCGAAACCATATAGAACATGGACATGCTGGATTGCATTTAGAACTTGCATTTATACAGCACATGACCATTTGACTATAAGACCATAATATAAAGGAGCAGAATTAGGCCATTCAGTCCATCAAGTCTGCTCTGCCCATTGATCATGGCTGATATATTTTTCAATCTCATTCTGTAGCCTTCTCCCTGTAATCCAGAACCAACTATCTCTGTTTTAAATACACTCAATGACCTGATCTCCACAACTTCCTTTGGCAAAGAGTCCCACAGATTAACCACCACAAGACAATCCAGATGATTCAATGGCAATTCCATGCTTTAAAAATGTAGCCACTGTTTTAACATGGGACATGTTCACAGCCAATTTGCAAACAGCAAGATTTTACAAAGAAAAATGAAATATATGACAGACCATGACTTTCAGGTGTTAGATGAGTGATATATATTGGCCAGAACCCCTGGGAGAAGTCTCATCTATCTATAGCATCTTTCAATCATTGTCTGTCACTCAAGTAATCCTGTGTTTGAAACATCAATTCTCCTGCTCCTCGGATGCTGCCTGGCCTGCTGTGCTTTTCCAGCACCACTCTCTTGACTGTGTTGTAATTTCACCAGGTTAACACCTTATTTTTAGGTATGGCTGGTGCAGCTCAAGCATTCCATCGTGTATTATTTTAATTGAACCAGTGGATCTTGATGGTAATGATAAAGTGAAGAATACATTTAGCCATGAGGTTAGAGAATATGGTTGAATACAACTCTGAAGCTAATGATGACCCACAGTGCCTCATGATTGCCCAGTTTTGAGCTGCCAGTTCTGTTTGAAATTGATCCTATTTGGTATGATGGTACAGCCAAATAACATGATGAAGATTATCCTCAATATGAACAGAGAACTTTGTTTCCTCAAGAACTGTGTGGTTGTCACGCTTACCAGTAATGTCATGGAAAGATTCACCTATGGCAGACAGATTGGTGAGGATGAACTCAAGTAGATTTTTTCCCTCTTATTGATTACTTCACTGCCTGCTGCACACCCAGTTCTGCAGCTATGTCCTTTAGGACTCACCCAGTTTCATCAACAGTGGTGCTATCAAGCCAAAAGAGAAAATGCAGATTAGGTGTCAACTGCAGAGAGAGAAACTAAATTCATCGCCTGGACTTTAACTTACCTGATATGCTGGGAGTTGGGTTGATGAGGAATTAGTCAGTAAAGCATGGAGAGCTTGGAAGTCAGTATTCTCCCATATACTATGGAGTTGAACACAGCATTCAATGATTACGAATTGACTTACTGCCCAGAAACCAACGAGACAAGCTTGTCTTCAAATTAGATGGTGGCACGTTCATTCAGGCCTGGGGTGGGATGGCTGAGGTACAGGTGATGGTGTGACTGAGGGGAGGGTTGGGTGATCACCAGTTCCGAGGGGTGAGTGGGTTTTGGGGCTAACGGGGGATGGTTGAGAGTTGTGTGAGGTAATGCACTAGAGAGCACTGAGAGAAACCCTCCATTAAACACCCCAAAATTGACACATCACCGATTTTTGGTAAAATTCAACCATAATTAAGACGATTCTTGGGAGCTCTACTGAACACATGGGATCGCTTTGAGTATTTAAGCAAAAGGTTCTGGATCAGTGGTGCTGGAAGAGCACAGCAATTCAGGCAGCATCCGAGGACAGGCAAAATCGACGCTTTTATTCCTGATGAAGGGCTTTTGCCCGAAACGTCGATTTTGCCTGTCCTCGGATGCTGCCTGAATTGCTGTGCTCTTCCAGCACCACTGATCCAGAATCTGGTTTCCAGCATCTGCAGTCATTGTTTTTACCTCATACTTAAGCAAAACACAACTGAGTCCACCCAAAGATTGTCTGATCCGTATGATCGCATCAGATTGGTTGGAGTTAATGCAATATAAATAGTAACTCCTTCAGAATCATTACAGTAGGAACAAAGTGGCATAGATTTTAAGATCAGGGGAATTGACAGGACTTTGGTTAGGTCACAGCTGGAGTACTTTGTGCAGTTCTCATTATTGACACTACAGGAAGGATGTGATTGCAGTGGAGGAGGTGCAGTGGAGATTCACCAGCATGTTGCTTGGGGTGGAGCAGTTTAGCGATAAAGAAAGGTAGGATCAGCTCATGTTGTTCCTTTAGAGTGAAGAAGGCTGAGAGGCGTCCTGACTGAAATACATAAGATTATGAAGAGCTTGCACAGGGTGAGCAGAAAGCAAATTAGTTGAAGGGTCAATAACAAGGGGAACATAATTTTAAGGACTAAGGCTTGTGGTTTAGATGAGATTTGAAGAATTTTCTTAACACATAAAGGGTAGAGGGAATCTGGAATGCACTACTTAGGACAGTAGTTGTGGCAGGAGACCTTGCAATCTTACAAGTTCCCTCCTTTATTCTTGTGTAGATGCTCTCTTTCCCTTGTCACCCTCTTGCTCTTAATATACTTATAAATTACTTTGGGATGCACTGCCTCGGACAGTAGTTGGGGTAGGAAACCTTGCAATCTTTAAAAAGTACTTGGATGTACGCTTGAAATACCATAACATTCAAGGCTATGGGCCTAGAGATGTTTTTCTTTAAATCAGTTCAGACTTTGTAATGTATTATGTGTGATTCTATGATTCCATGAAAATTTTAAAAGGTTATGGGAAAGACCAAGGAAGGGCACATAATGAATTGCTATTTCAGGAAATCAGCATTGGCACAGTGGGCCAAAGGACTGACAATAAGCTACAAAGTTTGAGGACCAACACATAAAAATTCAGCGCTTTTTATTATACTCTGGATTAGTGGGGCTGGAAAAGCACAGCAGTTCAGGCAGCATCCGAGGAGCAGTAAAATCGACGTTTTGGGCAAAAGCCCTTCATCAGGAATACAGCTTTTTAATTATACATTGACTGGTGTGTGCTTATGTGAAAATCTGCGGCACACTCCTCTCATAGCCTGCGAGATTTTCTTCCATTACTTCCAATGTAAGAAATTCTATGCGATCCTCCTCAACTAATGTCCCTTTCTGTGTTCTATCCAGACAATATTTGGTGCCCCAGGCAATGAAGATCAGATTTTTCCCTGAACAATTATATGATCACAAATAAGATAGCACAAAAGTCATGTCTGTGTTAGCTCTTTGCAAACAGTGAGCATAACTCAGAAGAGTTTATAGATGGAGATAAGCAGGTTAAGTGTATGGCACTTGACAGATGGAATATAACATGGGGAAATGTAAGCTTAAAGACTTTGGCAGGAAGAATAGAGGAGAAATCACACATCAAGTTCAGTGGGTAATAGGGAAGGCAAGTAGAAATTTGACCTCCATTACAAAGGGAATGGCATTTAAGAATAAAAAAGGTCTTACTAAAACTATACAAGCCACTAGTCAAATCCTATCTATTATACTGTGAACAGTTTTTGTTCCCCTTATCTAAGGAAAAATATGCTGGCATTGGAGACAGTTCAGAGACAATTCACTATGTTGGTGTTAGGTATGAAGGAATTCTATTATGAGGAGAGGTTGAGTAGGTTGAGCTTATACTCATTGGAATTTAGAGGAATGAAGAGTGACCACATTGAAATATATAAGATTCTTAGGGGAGCCTTGACAGGGTAGATGCTGAGCAGTTATTTCCCCTTATGGAACGGTGTAGCATCAGAGGACAAAATCTCAGAATTAGAGGTGACCCATTTAAGACAGAGATGAGGAGAACTTTTCCTCTCTCACAGGGTGATGAATCTGTGGAATTCTTTATGCATAGGGCTATCGAGGCTGAACCATCAAATATATTCAAGGCCGAAATATATTTTTCATACTAAGGGACTTGAGAGTTAAGGGGGAAAAGCAGGACAATTGAGTTGAGAATTAACAGATTAGCCATGATCTCATTGAACGGCAGAGCAAACTCCATGGGCTGTGCGGCTACAGTTGCTCCATCTTATGGTTATCTGACTGGTTCCACTACCCTGCTCCTTCCCAGCATTTATTTTCTTTTCAAAGATTGATCCAATTCCCTTTCAGAAAGTTATTATTGATTCTCTCCCATGAGTTCCTTCAGGTGCTGATATGACCACTCGCAGAGTTCTAAAAAAAATTCTCATCACTCCTCCACTTCTTGTGCAGTTACCTTGAATCTGTTTCCTCTATTACTTAGTTTCCTGCCAGTGGAGAGAATTTCTTGGGAAAAATATATTGCAAAATCATTATTAGTTGCCCAAACATCCTAAGGCAATTTTGAATGTAATAAGAAATATTAAAGAACTATTTCAAAAGTTTATTCAAGATTTTAGCTGACGCCTATAGCTGCTAAATACTTTCGCCTTGTTCTAGTTCTTATAATGTCAATTGCTGGCATAGATAAGATTCTTCCTACTAATTATTTGTTATGTTAATTAGTTTCTCTATATCTAGTAACCATTGTTTTCCTAGTCATTCACGCAAAAAGATCTGAACACTTAAAATACAAATGAGTGGGAGATTTAAAATAAGTATGAATATCATCAGATCAAATGCAAATAAAAGCACATAAGAACAATTCATTGCTAACATACAAAGAACCCGACCTGGAATAATACCTACAATTAAAGTTGAATAAGAACAATACAGCACAAGAACAGGCCCTTAGGCCCTCTAAGTCTGTGCCGACACATTTTGCCCTTCCATACTAAACTGGCTTCAGTTACAGGATCCATATCTCTCTTGTCCCTTCCTATTTATGTGTTTGTCCAAGTGCTTCTTGAATGCTGCTATTGTGTCTGCTTACATCACCTCCTCTTTAGAGACAAAAAACACTGCTGATGCTGGAATCCAAAGTAGACAAGCGGGAGGCTGGAAGAACACAGCAAGCCAGGTAGCATCAGGAGGTGGAGAAGTCAATGTTTTGGGTATGAAGAATGGTTATACCTGAGACATCAGCTTCTCCACCTCCTGATGCTGCCTGGCTTGTTGTGTTCTTCCAGCCTCCTACTTGTCCACCATCTCCTCTGGCAGTGCATTCCAGGCACTCGCCACCCTTTTTGTGAAACATTTGCTTCGCACATCTCTTTTAAACACCACCCCCAACAACGCCCCCTACACACACACACACACACACACACGTCCCCTAGTAACTGACCGCTCCACCCTGGGAAAAAGCCTCACATTTTCCACTCTATCCATGCCATTCACAAAGCTGCAGCATAACTGCAGCAGCATAACTGCACCTTATCTACCTGCACTGCTACCTTCAGTGATCTGTGAATATCAAACTAAAATAAATAAGAAAAATGAAAGAAAATCCTATAATGTAATATTCTAATTTGAAAACTCAAAGGTGACAATATGATTCTTGCAAGTTATGACTTTCTGTTAAGTTTACTGGGAAGGATTATTGATCTTAGTTTTTGAACGGAGACCTGCACAAAGAAAAGAAATGCACAAACAGCGCTTTTACTCTGAAACAACGTTATCTGTAACATTAGTTTTTAGCTATTCAGCAAGAATGTTCTCCAGCAGTGACAGAAATATCTAAACCAAAGTGATATGGCTGCACAGCAAACATACTTTGTCATCTCATGTCATTGTCTTCCTTCTAATAGTGTACCAGGAAGATGAATAGGTGTCATTCTGAACAAAGAAAAAATATATAGCTATGAAAGAAAAATCAATACATTAAATCTAAGATGTTTTCATGTGGCCTGGCTGACACTGTTTGATAACCCAGAGAAAGATAGTCAGCAAGAAATGAAAATGGCTTGTGATAGTTTGACGTTATTAAGTGTAGAGTAATAGATGGCAAGGTTGGTCTGCAGCTATGCATACCATTCCTGATTGGATTTACAGCATTATTTGGAAAATTAGAAATTTCCTTGCAATACACAGGAAAAATCAGGAGAATTCTTTTTTTTTTGCTGAGTTTTTTTTCACTCCTGGGATGCAAGCAACCTTGACAAGACCAACTTTTTCCCCCATCCCAAGCAGCCCTGAGATGGTGAGGGAGAATTGCAGTACTCTGCAGTTTATATGCTCCAACATTGTTGTCAGGTGAGGAGTTTTATGATTTTCACCTAGCTCTGTTGAAGGAACAGATACATCTCCAAGTCAGCCAGGTATAATGATTTGGAGGAAAACTAGTGGTGTTCCCATGAATCTACTGTCCTTTTAGGTGGTGGAAGTTGATGGTTCAGGAAGTGTGAATGAAAAAGCCTTGACAACCATCACTTGGTGGCTAAGTAATTTTCTCATTTCAGCTAGTATGGGGTGCGGCAATCAAGCATTAAATAGTATATGGCAACAGCACTGGAATTTTTAACAGCATCTCGTCTCAGAAGCTGCCCATGACCAGTTAGTGATCCCCACCTTCAAGAAAAGATGTACTGCTGTACTGACACTATTAGGGGTGGATTTGAATAGCACTCTTCAAGCAGACTTTCTGATTCTTGGGGCAAGGATTTAGCTCTGCTAGAAGATACATGATGACAATACTATCACTGGACATGCCAAACTAACCTAGAACAGAAACCTTAGGGTTTCATACATGGCTTTAGCTGGTTACCTCAGAGAACTCAAACTTCTGAATGGCTGGGATCACTGATCTGTAGGAGTTATCTGAATACAATCCAACCAGATCGATCATATGGGAATTGACATTGATACTCCTGTGATGGAGGAGGAGTGTGGGGAGTTTGGGTGCGAGAGAAAATCTGGTGTATATGTGAAAGAGTAAATGCAGTAAAATATTATGATAATGCTAAAGATAGACAGGCAGTTGCTGCCCCTGAGATGAAACGCTGAGCTGGAGCAGCCACGTAGCTAGCTGCTCTGACTTTCATGTTGGTAATTGTCACCATCTAGTTTCACTCAATTGTGTAGGAGAGTAGCAAACTTCATATAAATGAGGTGAGATAAGTTACTAATGAGATGTAAGTGCATGAACCTGAATCTTTTCTGGCTCACCTGCGAGATTCCATCTCGCTGAACAAACCTTGGTTGGAAAATTGGACTTTTGTTCTCAACGTCGAGAATTTCATCTTTCCGATATTGCCATTATGTCCCAATTAACTTGTCATTGGCCACGATGCTCGGGCTGGTAAAATTCAGCCCTGCACCTCACAAGTTAATGTCTACTGCACTATTGTTATCAAGAACTAAACTAGGTTGCTATGTAAGGTAAGTATCCCTTCAGTTTAGACTCTCCTGTAGTCTGTTCCTCACTGCTGCTGATTAGACGGGATCGAGACTCAGCGTAGACAAAGGAAGATTAGTGGCAGTGAACTAGCAAATAAGAACATCAAAGGCTGGTGGCAGTGGTATCTGAAAATGTAACATTTCCTTTTCAAGGGCTAATTCATCCCGTGTCTTTCAGTCTATTAGGATTTTTCTAACATCTCTCTTTGTTCTTTTGTTAATGCCCTTACATTTCTGTCCTCTACAAGACAACTGATCTAACATTGGAAGTAGTGTTTCCTAATTTATTGACTTATAACCTCATAGTTTTTAATTTGTGTATTTTTGAATTACTTTTCTCCATTACTTTTCCCTTTTATTTTCCTTACCTGATATTCAAATTTCTCCAGGAGAGCACAAATAGGACTTTTGTCCATTCTAAATTAGTAATTGTTTACTAGCACTAAATTAATATCTGATCCACAAGAAACTCTGTGTTATTAATATGGATTAATTGTAGCAAGCTGTATAAAGTTTAAAATCACACAACACCAGGTTATAGTCCAACAGGTTTATTTGGAAGGGGAAAGTGGGTACTGCAGATATTGGAGATTAGAGTCAAGATTACAGTAGTGCTGGAAAAGGGCTTTTGCCCAAAACATCAATTTTCCTGCTCCTCTGATGCTGCCTGACCTGCTGTGCTTTTTCAGTACTATGCTAATGATGAGGTTTATTTGGACTCACTAGCTTTCGGAATGCTGCTCCTTCATCAGGGGGTTATAAAGATCGCAACCACCTGATGAAGGAGCGGCGCTCCAAAAGCTAATGCTTCCAAATAAACCTGTTAGACTATAACCTGGTGTTGTGTGATTTATAACTTTACATCCCAGTCCAACACCGGCTCCTCCAAATCATGTATAAAGTTGGTGTTTCTAGTACACTGAAAAAAGCAGGAAATGGCATTTGGTGAAATCACAATCGATTTGAACTCTTCATAACGGAATCTCCTCCCATTGGTGTGTTTGATGTATAGTGAGTGGTTGTATGTGCAGAAATAAGGATGTGTTGGCAATTCTGGCTGCTCGTTACCAATACAGAGTTGTGACTGCATAGTATGATCAACCTGAGGTCTTTATTGAAGTGAGTGTAAGATCCCAGTACACGTTGTATATGGCTCATGGTAGCTGTCAAATAACCAAAGTAAACAAGGAATGAATTTGTACATAATTGCATTTTCAATCTAAACAAATTTATGCAAATTAATTGCCCGTATTATTTGTAACTAAGTTACCAAAGTAATGCATTATCCATTTTCATGCATTAATAATTGTTTGCCATTCTAGCTAGTTGTATTTTTGTCCATTTATTTATATACGTAGTGAGCATGATTAGATTAGATTAGATTCCCTACAGTACGGAAACAGGCCCTTTGGCCCAACAAGTCCAAACCGACCCTCCAAAGAGTAACCCACCCAGACCTGAGTTTGCACATTCACCCTGTGCCTACGTCTTTAAAGTGTCTGGGTCTTGTGGTGATACACATGCCAATTGTCAGCTTTCTCCCCAATGTCTGCTGGTTGTGATATGATGTGCCCCCGGTTCACTTTCAGCATTTTCTCAGCTTGTTCAATGTGGTCTGAGAATCACTGTTAACGTCTTCTGGAGCTTTTAGGGTTATTAGTCTGAGTTTTTGATTTCCTTCTGCTGAGATTTGCGGTTTTAGCTTTGTGTCTAATATCTAAATTTCCAGACCTTCAGTCATGCCATAACATTGGGTTCTTAGATTGAATTGTCCTTTTGGGATAAGCATTACTCCATCCACAGAACTTTCACCCTTACCTTTGACAATTTCATTTTTGGGCTGCTGACTTTACAAAGGTCTGTAAAGCTTATCATGCTGTAGGAATCTCAATGTTGATCTAAACTTTCATATTCATTCAGTATCTTCTTCTACTTTCCTCATCGCAATAGTTGTAAAGCACTTTTCTCCTTTCGATTTGACATTTTAGTAGGATATAGATTGCACTGTCTGAATCTTCATCTGACATCATTCTTGTAATCACTTCTGACATCTTTATAAGCTTGTTTGCCTTCCTCCCGACTAAACACTTGCAATCAAAATGCTTTAGTCCCTTGCAAATAAAACACTGTTTCCCTCACATTGATGTGGAGGTGCCGATGTTGGAATGGGGTGGACAAGGTCAGAAATCACAGGACACCAGGATATATGACATCACCTGACAAAGGAGCAGTGCTCCAGAAGCTTGTGATTTCAAATCAATCGGTTGGACTACAACCTGGTGTCGTGTGACCTCTGACCCTTCCTTACACTGGACAGGCTTTCTTTTGTTTGAGGTTGTGCTTGATCCATCTGTTTGGCTCTTCTGTGGCTACTTATTTGTTCCAAAGTTTTTACACTTGAAAAGCCAAAGCTATTTATCTACCTAATGCACAGGTTTGGGCGGCTTCTCCAGAATGTGAACAGATTTGCCTATTCTCCCAGGCATGTGGGAATTCAAACTCAGAGCTTCTAACTTGGTGACGAGTCAGATTATCCTCACTGTCATTCATGTTGCAACATATATTCAAGCAAGAGAGAGATAATTTGTTTTAGATGTTAAAGGTGAAAATGTGTTGCTGGAAAAGTGCAGCAAGTCAGGCAGCATCCAGGGAACAGGAGAATCGACGTTTCGGGCATAAGCCCTTCTTCAGGAAACAAGGTGTCAAGAACAATGGAGAGAAAACAGGAATATGGCATTGAGATATGAGATCAGCCATGATCATACTGAATGATGGAGCAGGCTTGAAGGGTTGAATGGCCTACTTCTGCATCTAAGTTTCTATGTTTCTACTCCATCCTTGATTAAATAATCTTTTAGTTGCTATACTTTCAGATTTCTGCAAGCTGCGTGAATGAGGTTACATATTATTAATGAAGATTTACAAGGATGTTGCCAGGGTTGGAGGATTTGAGCTATAGGGAGAGGCTGAATAGGCTGGGGCTGTTTTCCCTGGAGCGGTGGAAGCTGAGGGGTGACCTTATAGAGGTTTATAAAATCATGAGGGGCATGGATAGGGTAAATAGGCAAAGTCTTTTCCCTGGGGTGTGGGAGTCCAGAACTAGTGGGCATAGGTTTAGGGTGAGAGGGGCAAGATATAAAAGAGACCTAAGGGGCAACTTTTTCATGCAGTTTGCATGTGTGGAATGGACTGCTAGAGGAAGTGGTGGAGGCTAGCACAATTGCAACATTTAAAAGGCATTTGGATGGATATATAAATAGGAAGGGTTTGGAGGGATATGGCAGGTGCTGGCAGGTGGGACTAGTTTGGGTTGGGATATCTGGTCAGCATGGACAGGTTGGACTGAAGGTCTTTTTCCAGGCTGTACATCTCTATGACTCTATAACGCTTTTTCATTTTGATCCCTAATGAAGAACACATATCATTAATACATAATGTTCACTTTGAATTCCAAGTCTACTTGCATAACACTTACAATTTCTGTCATGTCTTTCTCATGCTCTTCCAAAAGGTTTATGGTGGAATACTCTTTTTAAAATCGTTTCTTTAAAGTGATTACAGTGTAAGGGCAGCAAGTTATTCAGTAAATATATTGTGAATTCCAATACATGAATTATTGAAGTAGGCAGTGAAGAGTTAAAATGCAGACAAGTAACGCAGCTCACCAAACAAGTGTGTTTTTCCCATTTCAAAACAGATTTTTCTTAAGATTAAGAGAGTTAATGCAGAATAGTGTGGAGAATAAGCTGCAAAGAAGCAAGATCAACATTAGATTTGAAATTTGAGAGGTCCATTCAGAAGTCTAACAACAGTGGAGGAGAAGCTGTCCTTGAACCTGGTGGTACATGTAATTAAGCTTGCGTATGTTTGATTAAGCTAAACTTCATGAAGCCATTGGAGATTAAACAAACCAAATCTAAAATGAAATTAACATTTAATCTCTAGACAGTGAAGCCAGCAAGCCAGACATGTCCTATTTTGATTTACACCATAATGAGAATTCTCACATGTCGGAGATGGAACCTTGCCTGCAATTATGAAGCCTGAAAATAAAACCTTAGCAGATAGTGAATATATAATTATCTGTTATTTCAAAGAGTTTCTTTAGCAGAGAGGAAATGGAACTAAGGATGTAAAACTGAACACAGGCTGGGAACTCACCGTCCTTCTCTCAGGAGGAAAACCACTGAATGGAAGGAAACAAAAGGAAAAATAACTGTAGCATTTGTAACTGCTGATAGTTCAAGGACCCAAATAACCAATAGTGATCTCATATTAAATACTTAGATGTCAAGGATTCCAAAGAACTCAAAACTGTGTATCATTTTTTCTTCTTTTTGCACTTGACATTGTCCCCATTCAACTGTGTATCTCTATGTGTGTATATAGAGTCATAGAGATGTACAGCATGGAAACAGACCCTTTGGTCCAACCCGTCCATGCCGACCAGATATCCCAACCCAATCTAGTCCCATCTGCCAGCAGTCGGCCCATATCCCTCCAAACCCTTCCTATTCATATACCCATCCAAATGCCTCTTAACATTGGTGCATGGGTATTTGTAGATCCTTTTTATTCAAGTAATGGTGGCCCCATGCATCTGCAGTCTTGTCTTTCTTATTTCGAACACAGCAGTGATTTCAACACAAGGAAGTTATTCAAGTGAAATCAACATGCCGACAGTTTGTGCCACACAGCAGAGATCACATGGCTATAGCAGTCTAGGACAGACATTTGTACATAATTGCTTTTCAATCCAAACATCCTGCATTTGATACAAAGGAAACAAAAATAATTCATGCATTATCTTGTACCTTTTTTAGACAGCCAAGTTTCCAATGACATATAAGCACTGACCTCACACTTTAGCAGCTGCTTTTTATTCCAGCTAGTTTCAGTGTTTATTTGCACACATGATCTTTAAAGCATTTGATTCTTGTGATGGTAATCACATGGGTTATCATTTTTTTTCTCAACCATTTGCTGCTCGTGCTCCCTGGTTCACTTTCAAAATCTTCTCAGCTGACTCTGCTGATTTGCGTTATTGCCTTAGATATGTCTTTCCTTTTGTTACATTAGTCGAGTCTGACAAGGCGATCTGTTCATCTTGTGATTTCAGCCTCAAGATTTCATTGTGCTTCCGCACTTGAACTCTCTCTGCCTTGTGCAGTTTATTTGTCTGTTTGGCAGTCAATATGCCTGCAAAACATTGTCAAACTCATCTGGAGCTTTTAGTCCAAGCTATTGATTTGTTTCTGATGAGATGAACGACTTTAGATTTGTGTCTAATATCTGGAATTCCAGACTATCAGATTTGCCATAGCATTCGGCTGTCAGGTTAATTTGTCCTTTCAGGGTTAGCATCGTTTGTCAAAGAGCCTCAACTTTACTTAAGAGATATCACTTTTGGATTGTTATCTGGTGTAACTTTGTGTAAGTCTGTGAAGCTCATAATGTTGCACATCATATTCACTTGATGATTTCATTCTGCTATCTTCATTACAAAGCTAAAAACAATTTTATACTTTAGATTGCTGTAATATGTAGATTGATTCATCCAAATCATTGTATAACATCTTTGTAGCAATTGTCTTTTGTATGTTGTTTGCCTGCATCCTAGATAAATACTTTTGCACAGAATGAATCAGTCTCTTGCAGTTAAAGCATTGCTGTTTCCACACTAGGTGTGTTTTCTCTCATTTAAAATGGTGACCTCCACAACATTTGCAACTTATCCGTTGAACTTAATTTTATTGTTGGTTCCTTTGTGGATTCTTGTCATTTTCTCCTCATTGTAGACAAACTCTCTTGTTTTGCTATGTATGCACTGTTGCTGTTGATTTACAAGCTCAGAGACTCTGCTCGTGCTTATAACTTCTTTGAGAGTCAAATTCTCTTCTCTAAGCAGCCATGTTAGAGGAGGAAGTGCTGGATGTCCTGAAACTCATGGAAGAGGATAAATCCCCAGGACCTGATCAGGTGTACTCTGTGGGAAGCTAGAGAAGTGATTGCTGGGCCTCTTACTGAGATATTTATATCATCGATAGTTACAGGTGAGGTGCTGGAAGACTGGAGATTGGCTAACATGGTGCCACTGTTTAAGAAGGGTGGTAAGGACAAGTCAGAGAACTATAGACCAGTGAGCCTGACGTCGGTGGTGGGCAGGTTGTTGGAGGGAATCCTAAGGGACAGGATGCACATGTATTTGGAAAGGTAAGGACTGATTAGGGATAGTCAACATGGCTTTGTGCGTGGGAAATCATGTCTCACAAACTTGATTGAGTTTTTTGAAGAAATAACAAAGAGGATTGATGAGGGCAGAGTGATAGATGTGATC
>NC_057712.1:21955244-21971595 GCF_004010195.1 Chiloscyllium plagiosum | reverse complement strand
CCCTGGAGCGTCGGAGGCTGAGGGGTGACCTTATAGAGGTTTACAAAATTATGAGGGGCATGGATAGGGTAAATAGACAAAGTCTTTTTCCTGGGAATGGGGAGTCCAGAACTAGAGGGCATAGGTTTAGGGTGAGAGAGGAAAGATATAAAAGGGACCTAAGGGGCAACTTTTCCACACAGAGGGTGGTACGTGTATAGAATGAGCTGCCAGAGGAAGTGGTGGAGGCTGGTACAATTGCAATATTTAAGAGGCATTTGGATGGGTATATGAATCGGAAGGGCTTGGAGGGATATGGGCCGGATGCTGGCAGGTGGGATTAAATTGGTTTGGGTATCTGGTCAGGTTGGACCGAAGGGTTCGTTTCCATGCTGTACATCTGTATGACTCTATGATGCTGTCATGGTAGGATATTTTATGCCTAAGAATGATTCTCACTTTAATTAGCTCAACCTTTAGTGCACATTTTCAGGTTTTAGCCAGCTAGAGTCATAGAGCACAGAAACTGACCCTGAAGTCCAACTAGTCCATGTTGACCACAATCTATTATAAACCCATCTCACCTGAGCTGAGTTAATGATACCTCATATTGATCAATGGATTCTTTACTCCTTGGCCCCTAATATTGTACACATACTGAGGGCAATTAACATTCACTTGAGACTTGTGTCAAGTTTTCAAAAATTAAACATTTCTGCTGTGTGATTTTTCAACTCTTCCAAGAGATTTAGAGTGGAGTATGTTTTGAAACAGTCACTTCCCAACAGTGATATAAGTGTAGTGATTTATACTTGTTTTGCTTTCTGGCACAAGTCCATAGCTACTGCATAATTCTGCCACTGAGTATGGAAAAATTCCCAATTCTGCCTTATATCCCCAATAATTTGAACTTGAGCTGAAATGGGGTAAGCTGCAACCATTTATACCTAATCAGTGTTTTAACTGTGACTTACTTCATTGATCCTTACTCTTTGAAACGTTTTTTTCCTACTGGCAGCACATAGCTCTGCATGAACCTGTCAGTGGCTGTGCTTTCTTACTGTATTGGAATACATACCTCAGTGCCTCTTCCGACACCATGTTTCAAATGTACAACACAACAATGTGTTAACACAGGTCTTTATTGGAGTGAGCTCAAGATATTTATCTCCAATGTGTGTGCCTCATGGTAGAGGTCACACGACTATAGCAGTCTAGGACAGATGTTGTATATGATTGTTCTTCAATTCTAACTCCTGTAGGTGGTAGAGTTCACAGATTTGGGAGGTGCATTTTAAGGTATTTGATGAGTTGCTGCAGTGTATTTTGTAAGTGGTACACACTACTGCCACTGTGCAGTGCTGGAGGGAGTGAATATTGAAGTTGCTAAATGGGGTGCCAATCAAAAAAGCAGCTTCGTCCTGGATGTTGTTGAACTGTAAGGGATGCATTTATGCAGGCAAACGGGAAGTAATCCATTACATTCTGAACTTGTGCTTTGTTGGTACTGGATAGGTTTAGAGGAGATCATCGGTGAGTTATTTGCAGCAGAATTATCTGTCTCTGACCTGTTCTTGTAGCCACAATAACTATCTGGCTGGTCCAGATCAGTTCCTGGTCAATCTTGAAACTTCCTGACAAGTCAACACTATGTGCTATGTTTTGCCAGGTCTTGAGATAGTCCTCAGGGGCCTATGCACAAAATCATCTCCACTGTGAACTCTCCCAAAGGACATCTGACCTCAGACCTCCGATACATCCCTGCTCCTCCCCCACCCTCCCAATGAATGCTCATTGCTTCTTCTCCACAGGATCCCTGACCTCGCTTCCAAGTTGGCCTGTGACCATATGCATAGTGTACTCCAGCTGTCTGTGGGAATACTCTGAATATTAAAAGGAAATGCACTGAGGAGAGACTTGCTCTTACTTTGTCTAATCTCCACATTCTGGGCTCCAGACACCAGGGGTTCCAAAATCCCATAGTCATTTGAATTGCCAGCTGCCTCCGAGAAGTGCACCCTTGTGAACCATTTCCTGCACCCCGTTGTGCCTCGATGAGAACATGTGAACACTGTGATTCACCATGTTGCAGGTTAACACAGACTCTGTTAGGGGGAATGGAACAGACAGATGTAAGGAAATCTCCAGAGGTTGGCTGCATCAATCATCTCTCTCTCTCTCTCGCTGTAAAGCTCTTTCCTGTCTCAATTTGTTTTGAGAGATCAGAAAAAAAACATTTGGAGATACTGAAGGAAATAGTTCTAAAATCCAAAGATCACCAGAAAGACCCTGGATCCAATCAAGCAACCATTGAAATAAGACTGATCATTAATGTACTAAGGGCATTGAATCATCTTTAAAGAAAGGAAAATGTTGTGGAGATAAGCCATCTGGTTTTGTAATTCTGAATTGGAGATACAGGACTGTTTTCCTCTGACTATCCTTGTTTCCTCCACTCATAATTCTTGAGTCTCTCTGTTTTTATGCATGCATGTGTGTGAACGTTTGTTTAAGAGTATGTCAACATGTGCATGTTGTGTCAGTGTGTGTGACTGTATCTGTGTGTGCGTGTCTATGTCAGTGTGTGTGCACATCAGTGTCAGCGTCTGTGTAGGTGTATGTCAGTGTGTATCCTCTGTATCCATATCAGTCTGTTTTTCTGTCTGTGTATGTGTATCTGTGTCAGTGTGTGTCTGTCTGCATCTGTGCACGTGTGTCTCTATGCTTTTGTGCATGTATTTGTCAGTGTGTGAGCATATGTCTGTGTTTATGTCAGGGTGTGTTGTCTCTGTATGAGAGATTGTGTCTGTGTGTGTGTGTCTGTATGTGCAACTGTGTACATGAATTTTTAAAGTGGTTAGGTTTACATTACATTAATTAGAAATCCAGATGCTTTATTGATCTTGTCAAAGTTAAGAGTGATATAATAAATAACCATTTTTAAAAATCATTATCGAAGTGACCTCAGAGCGATTGTACCTTTTTTGGCTAAGCCCAAGTTGCTTCTTGGAGGGATTTTTTTGCTGTGATATCTAGTGAGTTTTCTTGCTGCATTTTATGAAATGCATTGTATTATTTCTCTACCCCTACCCCCTCCGGACACCCCCAATAGAGATCCTCATGTCCAATTCCGGCCTCCATCATGCCCCGCAACCGCAGCTGGAACTACTCACCACTCACCAGATATCCAGAATTTTTTGGCATCCCCATGCACCCGCACCCATCGGTGAATGCTAGTTCTAAGCTGTTCCTGACATTACCTGTGACATGGCAGACAGGGGAAAATGGTCATCCCACTCTGTGGGCAGAGAGCTGGAGATCCTGGTGGATAGGGTCCTACACAAGTGCCGTGAACCCCTGAGTTATTGTGCTGGGAACCCCTGAGTTATTGTGCTGGGAACCCCTGAGTTATTGTGCTGGGAACCCCTGACGCAAAGCTGTTGCATCTTAACTTGACTGAGGCCTGCTGTCAACCATGACAAGTTTCCTTTCTTTGTGCCTACGTTAAATGCAAAGGCAGGACAGGGGTAATATAAGTCTGTTATCTCTGGCTGATTGGACAATATGTGAAAAGGCAATTTTAGGCAGGAATGCTGCAATCTCCCAGATAGGTTCAGATTGAGTGCATGTTAAGAGAGTAAATCAAGAGCCTGGACATTCCAGACAATGAGCTGAATGTGTGTCCCTGAGGGCACAGGCTCCTTGCTGCAGCATTACAATGATAGTTACCAGAGCAGCCAGACGTGCAGCATTGAAATGCAGATGCAACAAGTAAGTGATGGGCAATGACAGTTCTTAGAGGCCTGGCACAAATCAGATGACATTTTACGTGGTTTTGGGGTACATGTGACCCATGCCCATTGAACATCCCTTGAGATGTCGTTGCCCAGTCTCCAAGATGGAGTGCATTTGGGGCATGGAGCAAGCTAAATCTGCTAGATGCACTGCTTTGGTTTCTATGCGCAGTTTTCTCAATTTCTACCTTGTTTGGTATGTTTAGTAACATAGAACACTGATTACTAATGAACCGTGCTGGACCACTAACGAAGTGTTTAACAAATAATAATCCACCTTAACTGGCAACTCGCCACTTCCTAATGAGAAACTTGTCTTGCTGCTTGTGAAAAACACCAAAGATAGTGTAAGATGCTCTCAGGGTTAAGATCAGCCTTGCCAGCTTTCGCATCTAATTCTGACATACATCTCACCATGTTGATCAGGCCCCTATAAGGTTCTGCCCCTGGTGTAGTTATCCTGGGTAGCAGTGAGCCAGGGGCAAATTGGGATTTGCAGTAGTTTCATTAAATCTTCACACTTGTTGCGACCCCAGGAATAGTGGGGCTTGATTTCCAAGGCACCACCTCAATGGATTGTGACTGTTCTCTGGGAAAGTGGAAGTTCTATTTAATTAGATTTTTTTTTAGGTTACTTACAAGGTGTAAACAGGCCCTTCGGCCCAACAAGTCCACCGAAGCGCAGCCCACCCATACCCCTACACCTAACACTACGGGCAATTTAGCATGGTCAATTCACCTGACCTGCACAATTCACCTGACCTGCACATCTTTGGACTGTGGGAGGCTGCCTTTTCTTGTTTGCCTAGCATGCTGGCATGGGTGATAAGCAAATAGCTTAGTACTCATCGGTGATGCACAATAGCAAACACTAGGCATAGAAGAGAACTCTAGTGATTAAGTGATGGCAAGTTTTAAATTTTAAACATTGTGTGATAGACTATAGGAAAGAGTTCAAGAGTTTAAAATTTTGAGGGAGATTGCAAACTGAAGATACAGCAATGAATTTAGGTTGGAACATAGTGCAGACTCTAGAAGAAACGCAACAGGCTAGTGCAGTTAGCACAAGCAAGAGAAACAAATTTTAATCAACACTAACTATAATAGTGTGACAAAAATAGAAAGTAAATGAGTAAGCTATGATGGGGAAAATGAAATACAATCACAAAATGCAGATTATCTTCGGATAATGTTTAAGATCATTTTAAAGTTGATAATTCAATCATTATCAGAGATTCGGTTAGGGGAGAAACTGAGATACATTTTCCTTGTAACAACAGTTCTATTTGCTTCATGTTATTTCTCTGTTTCGCTGTTGCATGAGCTGTGGCTCAACTGGCAATTAAATTATTTTGTAGCTGGGTGCTTTTCCCTCACAGCTCATTATAACTAATGCAGGAAATAACGTATCACTTGAAACTCCATTAAAGAAGCAAAATACATACTTAAATTATATTTTTAAAAACAAACTTCCTTAATTGCCCCAGCTGTCAGAGGCCTTTTGCTGATAGTTTTTGTACCTAATGGGAAAAAAAATCTATTTGTCCCTTGGTTGACAATATTTTTCAAAACCCTTGTGAATGGTAGGAATGATGTGGAAAAAAAAATCCTCGTGTGTCATTCATTTCATTATCTGTTTGCCTGAATATTGATAAGATGTTGACCTTTGAGAATCAATGAATATAAAATTGTGACTTCTGCAAGTTTGAAGTTCAGTTGTGCTTTTGCAATGTACCTATGGGAAAATTATTTATTTCGTTAAAAAATGCAGGTTCTGTTGTAAATTACAGCCACTGTTTAAAATAAGAGAAAAGAGATGAAAGAACATACGCTCTTGAATAGACAATAACTTGAATCTTACCTTCAATTCAAGCTACTTTTTCTTATTCTTTGTCTGCATCAGACAAGAGAAAAACATAATGATACAAAGAGACTTCTTTTTCTCTTTTGATTATTAATAAGAACTGATTGGAGCATTCAATTGTTCAATCGTCTTGTGTTTAATAATGTGAGTCACTTTGCTATTGATGCTCACTGTTTTTGATTAGATAAGCTTAAGTGTGGATTCAGTGAAAAGTGAATAAACAGTAGAAGCCAAGCGATGTAGGCATGAAGCAGACATTGAAAAAAAAACACTTGTAATTAAATTCCTACAGACCTGCATAGCTCCAAGATATAAATATATCGCTCTGATCTGTTGTCATCAGATTTGGTCCCCTCATCCTCAATAATGTCAGTCAGATCTGCCTCGCAAGAGCTACAAAACCATATCTCATGTGTCTGTTACAACATATTGACTTCATTGTGATTGGTGGCTTTATACAAAAAAATTTATTAATCGCTTCTTTTTGTTTTATTTCTTCTTTTGTACTGAAGGCCACTCCCCAATGCCAAGAAGTTGAATTTCCAAAGCAAAATGGCCATATTCAGCATTTTTTGTTGAAGCAGTCCGTGTTGATCGAGTCTCCAATTTGGTTCTCTTCATGGAGAACATGTTGCTCTCCATTGAGCACCCTCCCCCTAATAGCTCAAATCTTTCAAACTTGAAGGTGTTAGTTACTCCGCATCATATTTTCAAACCTTTAAATCTGTGAAGAAAATGTCACAAGCCTCCACATTCAGCCCCTGATTCTGATGTAGCAATTAATGCTCATTCAAATACACAGTGTGCAGTCATTGAGAATCCAGCTATGAGACATGAAGCTGAATGATTTGAGTGATGATATGGAAATAAGATGAACTCAATGTTCAAAACAATTGTGTGCATCAAAATTATTTTACAATTTTATTTGCACCACATGCTAAGTAATTTTCCACAACACCTTCAAGATTATTTCTCAGCGAAGCAGAAAGTCCTTGTTCCAAGGTCAAGGTAATGTTAGTTACTGCTTTTCTATTATTTATCTTACACTACAGGAAGACATTTTAGACTCCACTATGGCAAGACATTTTAGTTGGAAATCCAGCTGACAGAAAAAAAATCCAAGTCGATAGATGGAATTGAGTGATCGTCATTTGAAAGCAAAAATTTACTGAGTATATTTCTACACACTGGTGATGTCTGGTATAAGATTACTAGGATTATTGTGCAATAGTTGAACAGAAATAAAATAACTGCTAGTAGATTGGCAGGCATCAGATTTTACAATGACTAGGATTTCTGCTCATGATCCAAAGATCATGTTTCACATCCTGAGTTGTGTCGTGGCAAATTATTATTTATGTGTGAACACTTACTCCTAGACTGCCAATTATATATTGGTCAACTTGCCATCAGAGGAGAAAATGAGGACTGCAGATGCTGGAGGTCAGGGTCTAAAAGTGTGGTGCTGGAAAAGCACAGCAGGTCAGGCGGCATCCGAGGAGCATCAGAAACTCCTGATGAAGGGCTTATGCCTGAAATGTCAACTCTCCTGCTCCTCGGATGCTGCCTGACCTGCTGTGTTTTTCTAGCACCGCACATTTTGACTACATACCATCAGAGACTATTGCAAATGAACAAGCACCACTAAGCAACCAGGTTGAAGAAATCATTACCAAATTCACCAGTTGAAAAAAATGCCGTTGTTATCAAGGATAGTCAGGTCACCCCCACCAACCCTCCCTCACCCCCAAATGCAAATACTCCATCCAAAGACATAAACAGATAGAAAATATCATTTCAAATGAAGGCAGAGTTCTAAGAGAGGGGAAAGTGTTTTTAGCTGTGTGAACCAGATGTTATAAGGAGATATATGTATAAACCGGTGAAATTAACTGTGGTATATTTACAAGGGGCTGAATTTTCATATTTTTGGATGGTGTTTTGTTTCGGTAAGACTCATGGTGGACAGTCAGCCATGGTGCACATTGAAGTTTCTGGTGCAACTATCTGGCCTTCAGGGGCCTGAATTATGCACCTGGCCCCTAGGGCGCCCAGCATATGGCAAGAGTGACTGCTGCCGGGACTTTGCTGTCGGCACCATATTTAAACCCCAGTGTTTCAGTCACTGGAACCACGAGCTGCTCTTCTCACTGTGGTCCTGCATTGTTACTCCTGCACAAGTCCAAGCCAAAGAGGGCAAGCCTGTATCCAGCAGGTCATGCTCAGTGAGCCTGAGCACTTTCAGCAAATGCTCCTGGAGATGACTATCCCAGTCTTCCAGGCCACCAGGGCTAACTACTGAGCAGGTTCCCTCCACCACAGCTGTGGAAATCAGGGGTTGCGGGAGGTGGGGGTGAGGGAGTTGGGGGTGGGGAGGGAAATACATATTCATTTAGTCTAATAGGTCTGCTCTTGTCCCTGTGCAGCTGGTTAAATTAAACCCATGTGAGAGATGTGCAGCCTCTTTAGATATCCAAAGAATGACAGAAGTTGTAATGGCCAAGGATTGCTCATGTCTCACAAGAAACTGACTCCTTGACTGCTATTCTCATTAGAGGTCAAGGATCTTGAACCATGATGTTGATGATTGAAGCCCATGGGTCAGCACGGTGTCTCAGTGGTTAGCACGGCTGCCTCAATGTGCCAGGGACCTGGGTTCGAATCCACACTCACGTGACTGTCTGTGTGGAGTTTGCACATTCTCCCTGGGCCTGCACGGGTTTCTTCCAGGTGCTCTGGTTTCCTCCTTCTGTCCGGGTTTGGTAGATTGGCCATGCTAAATTGCCCATTGTGTCCTGGGATATGCATGCTAGGTAGGTTAGCCACAAGAAATGCAGAGTTACAGGGACAGTGTAATGGGGTTGGTCTGGGTGGGATGCTCTTCGGAGAGTCAATGTGGCCTGTTTCCACACTGTAGGGATTCTACTCAATGAAAGATTTGCATCTTAATGTAGACAACACTCAGGCTACAAGCAATGCACAGGGACTGTGGTAGGACCTGCCCTATGTAGCTCATCCACACTGGTATGATTAGATTACCTACAGTATGGAAACAGGCCCTTCGGCCCAACAGGTCCACCAAAAAGTAACTCACCCATACACATTCTCCTACCCTATGTTTACCCCTGACTAATGCACCTAACACTGCGGGCAATTTAGTATAGCCAATTCACCTGACCTGCACATCTTTGGACTGTGGGAAAAAAAACAGAGCAAACCCACGCAGAAACGGGGAGAATGTGGGGCAAACTCCACACAGACAGTCGCCCGAGGCGGAAATTGAACCTGGGTCCCTCTCACTGTGAGGCAGCAGTGCTAACCACTGAGCCACTGTGACGCCCCAACCGTATCTACCTGTGATTGCGATGACAGCATCAGTGATGGCTTTACATATGTCTATAGGCAACATTTCATTCTATCTTCTGGCCTTTAAAAGGAACACAGTGCTATTCAAGAGTAAGAGATGTACAATAGAAAAATTCATATCTCCGCTCCCCATCATAACTCTGACCTGCTGAGAGATGTTGCAGGTTAAACGCTGTCCTAGAGGATGCGTAAGAATTTCATGTCAATTTAGCATTCTATACAAACTCTGAAACTTTGAAGAACTACACTGCATCATGCTCAGTTGTCATGTACTGACTGAATCTTGAAAAGGACCTTACCTCAGCATCATGTTGTTTACTGCCCTTTTTCACTGGCTGTTGCTTTCCTTAACTACCATGCATATAATCAAATGGATATAAAGCATTTATACAGCAACAATAAGTTTAAGGAGCGCAGAAATTACAAATATTATGGATGGACTTGTGGTGAGTTGCTATGTAACCAAAAGGAAGTAATACAATAAAAGGAAGTCCAAACCTGCTCACCCCTTCTGGAAGTGGGTCTCAATGAGGTTCCATCTGGCCTCATGTGCTCAACAGTGCATAGATCTATTACAGTCCCATGGATATTCCTTCAGATCACTGTCCTCATTCACATAGGATTGCTTGTGATCCCCTATTTTTTCTGCATTCAGGATATTCCGACATTGTTTGCTGTAGTTATGAAGAACACAGCATGCCCACCATGATGTGGGACACACTCTCTGGGCTACATTTCAAAGCTCCACCAGAGTGATCCAAGTGTCAATGACCCCACCTTTAAGAAGCCTATAGTCTATGCCACTCTGGCCTTAGTTTAAGAGCGGGCAGCATTGTACCTTTGATCTGTGTCAGTTTGAGAGTTTTGTAAAGGTGTCATTATCCAGTTTTGGAGTTTATAGTCTTTGTCTCCACATGTGGCTTGTGGCCCTTGGAAAGAGGCCAGAACATTTGAGTTCTCTCGTATGTCTGCATTATAGCTGGTCTCAGGATATATGCCCATCTGTCTGGGATCTTGCACTGCTGGTCACAAATAGAGCAGAAGCCTTTCTGATTGATGAGCCTGTGGCTTGATGATAGGATGCTCTCAAAGCAAAGTGGGTGCAGTCGACTATGCCCTGTATCGGCAAAGGTTGGGTGGGGAAAGTGGGGTTGGATGTCAATGATAATGGAGAATCCCACAGCCCAGGCTCTCATTGTCACAGGGGTACAATATAAACTGATGTAATCCATTGGAATCATTGGCACATTTATGGGCTTAATATCTGGAAGAAACTTCACAGTTCCAATCGCGTCCTGCTACAACCCATGGTGATAAAAGTTCAATGCTGATGTAATTGTAATTTACACTGGGAAGGATGGCCACCTAGTCTTTCCAAGTGTAAGTCTTGCTTTAGCAGATGGCACAGTTTGGTGGTGATGGTCTGTGACATCCTTAACTTCCGTCTGCACTTATTCTCTGATAGCTGTAGATAATGACAGCGAGGCGAGTAGACTCAGGGCCTGGTCATTCTCTTCCGTTTCCTTGCTGGCTCTCCCTCTGAATGTAGTTGCCAGAGTTTCCATTTCTTGCTGGGCTTTAATTGCCCATAGCATGGTCTTACATGCAAAACATTATGGTCTGAGCTTAAAGAGAAAAACAGTAACTTACTCTGCCCACACATACATGGGCAGCCATTGTGACTCCTTATTACGCAGGTCAATTTGGTTTGAAGATGGCAATGTTCCAATTTTGTTTTCTTATGTATGAGTTGCAGGCTTCTCCTGAGATGAATGATCCCCAATTATGTTCTCTTTTGTTAGAAAACTCTTGTGGCATAGTAGTACTGTCCCTACTTCTGGGCTAGGAGGCCTGGGTTCAAGTCCCATTTGCTCCAGTAGGTGTGTAATAACATCGCTGTACAGATAGAATAAAAATATCCATGTCCCCTTTTGTGTGACTGATCCTGCACTCCATGACCTTTCAACCTCCCCTGTTTCCATTTCTGTATTACAGTTAATGCTCAACATTTACCTTCCTGAGACCATGGCTTTGCAACTTGCCTTGCCTTTGTAGGCCATACTCTCTTCACGTTGAGACAAGGATGGCTGTGACTTGTGAAAACACTCCATCTCAAAGTTTTCCTCTCTCTCTCTAGGAGATTAGATTAGATTGGATTAGATTAGATTAGATTAGATTACAGTGTGGAAACAGGCCCTTCGGCCCAACAACTCCACACCGACCCCCCGAAGCGAAACCCACCCATACCCCTACATTTACCCCTTACCTAACACTACGGGCAATTTAGTATGGCCAATTCACCTGACCCTGCACATCTTTGGATGGTGGGAGGAAACCGGAGCACCCGGAGGAAACCCACGCAGACACGGGGAGAACATGCAAACTCCACCCTTCTATTCTTAATCGTCCCCTTTCACTTATCATTCCCTCAGCTACCCAGTCAAATGAAGACCCCTTTCAGTCCCACATGCAGAGTGTTTGTCATGTAAGTTGCAAGCACATGCTGTAGGTGTGACATTAATATAGCACACTGCTGTACCCCCTTGACTGCAGAGCTCTGGTTGGTGTCAAGCTATCTGTCGCTTTCTCTCTCTCTTTCTTGGGCAGCACGGTGGCTCAGTGATTAGCACTGCTGCCTCATGGTGCCAGGGACCCAGGTTCAATTCCAGCCTCAGGCAATTGTCTGTGTGGAGTTTGCACATTCTCCCTGTGTCGGTGTGCGTTTCCTCCAGGTGCTCCGGTTTCTTTCCACAGTCTAAAGATGTGCAGGTCAGGTCAATTGGCCATGCTAAATTGCCCATAGTGTTCAGAGATGTATTGGTTAGGTGGATTAGCCATTGGGAACACAGGATTACAGGGATAGGGTAAGATTGTGTCTGTGTAGGATGTTCTCTGGAGGATCAGTATGGACTTGATGGGCCAAATGGTTCCACGCTGTAGGGATTCTATGATGATTCTAAGCTAAAGCAATGCAAGTCAGAGAGTCTGCCAGCATCCAAGTACAGGGTGAGTGAGTAGTAAAAAAAACTAAGCCAAGGACCATGAGATCCATGGAGATGTGTCCAAAGTAGCCTGGTAGGGGTTTGCAAGGCGTAAGTGTAACCGAGTTCCAAAACAAAGTGCTGAAGAGCTGAAGTGCCATATGAGGTATTTTGAAAGTAGCCATAATAATGTGGTACAGCTAGTGCTTTGTCAACGGCTAAAGACCTGGATGAAGGTTGGAAGAGGATGGTGCCAGGGAGGGAAATGGTGGAGCTGGCTCCGGGCTGGAGAGCTGCTGTTGCTGCCTGGTAACTGCTCTATATTTCATGTTGGGATTTGGTACCATTTGCTTCTTGGTGAAGGAGAGGAACATCAGAAACTGTCAAGAAATGAGGCGTGTTGACTAATTATGAGATGCAGTTGCATGGAAATAAAATAACCGCCACTCATTAGCAAGATTCAGATTCAAACCTTGAGGAGAAAATTTTTCTCGACATCCGGAGCTTGATTTTTTCATTCTTGCTGTGTTTTCCTAACGTTCTCTCCACTGCCCGTGCCACTGAAAGGAGCAGAATATTCCACCCAATAAGTTACAATCCAAGCTTTCTTCAGCCAATTTATATTGTACAGCTCAGTTTCATTAATTATCCTTAAGTTCCTTACCATGGCACAAACAAAATGCTTGGATTTTTTCCATGTAACCACATTACCATTTTAAGACAGCAAATTAATATTTAATAGCACCAAATAAACAGTCATGATCTCAAGTTTGCACTCAGGTTTCATGTTCTATCTATGTGACCCCCCTGAGCCCTTGCATGCTGAGTGTTGTTTGCAATAGATACCCTCAGGTTGGGTCCACAGCATTTTCCCACACAGAATCCATCAATCGAGAGCTTTGCTTATCTCATGTGTTAGTACAATATTATAGAAACCTGCATTCTGCACAACTGGAGACAATACTCTGCACTGTATGTGATGGGAGAAAAGCCATAAGCCAGTGTCAGCAGTCTGTCACATACTATACACAACATTACCTCTGATAACTAGGTCACTGGTAAATATCATTGCTAATCTAAACCCAGGCATTGCATTAATGTGTAAAGCTGTTAAATCAGTGGTACGTTT
Source organism: Chiloscyllium plagiosum (assembly GCF_004010195.1). Lineage (NCBI taxonomy): Eukaryota > Metazoa > Chordata > Chondrichthyes > Orectolobiformes > Hemiscylliidae > Chiloscyllium > Chiloscyllium plagiosum. The sequence continues at coordinate 21,958,482 of NC_057712.1, read as the reverse complement.
AGCTATTTAATCATAGTCACCCCCAAAGCATCCAGCCAAAGGTATATGTTTTCATTATAATGGCAGCATTATATTGCAATGTGGAATAATTATAATTTGTGGTAAATTTGCAGTTGTTTCATTATATGTATATGTAAAATATTTCTTTGCTATTTTGAAAACTTACAATGAGATAAATTAAAATCAGTTGCAAATGTAAAGGGATGATGTATAGATGAAAACCTTCTTAAGATCAATTGCAATGAGAAAGTTCAAACTGAAGGCTGATTACATTAAAGAGAAAGAAAATAATCTGGATATACAGCAATACCCTGGGCATAGAGAAAATATATGCTCTGTTTATTACCATTGTGATATGGGGCTACATAGCACATGACTTTTTTATTCATGATAAATAATGATGAATCCAATTCTCATCAATTATCCCCTGATTATTAACAAATCATTACTGAAACAGAATATTTGTCTTCCATGAGGTTACCTCATTTTGCAGCTAGAAGATATTGCAAGATGCAACTTCTGCCCTCATGAACAAAAAATATTTTAATACCTCATTATCAAATGTACTTTAAGTGGGTCACATTTACATATTTGACAGAGATTTAAATGCAGTCTCATTGAGGATGCTGATAGGAAGGCTATCATGGGACTGGACGTCCTTCAGAGCATTTGTTATAACTTCTCCATTGAGGGAAATGTATAAAACTGGGATTACTCAGTGCAAAAATAATTAAAATTGGAAAAAAAAGAGAAAATTCCCTCTTTTGAAATCTTGCAGACCTTAAAACACACATAATACGCAGCACAAAAGTTCAAATGGACAGTGTTGGTGTTTTATGTTTCATACAAGCCTCCCCCACATCCCCCTTTTATTTAATGCAATCTTTACACAACTTTTCTGTTGCATTTGATACAATGTAATTATCTAGCTTATCCTTAAGTGCATAAGCCATTCTAATTCCAATGGTGTGAAGCAGACTCTGACCAAATTCATTACATGATAAAGAGTATGCACCAACAGGAATCAGAGTCTCTAGGCAAGTGATTGAATGATCCAGCACCCCAACACTTTCCCAAAGACTGGCAAAGTGAAAATCCTGATGAGTGCAAGAAAGGAAGTCTCTTTTTATAGAATAATAGAGTCATACAGGACAGAAACAGATCCTTCGGTCCAATTTGCCCATGCCAACCATGTTCCCAAACTAAACTAGTCCACTGGCCCATATCCCTCTAGCCCCTTCCTATTTATGTACTTATCCAAATAAATGTTGAGTGTATCTGCACCTAACACTTTCTATGGCAGTTCATTCTGGGGTGTGTCCCAGCACCATTGGTAACAGCTGCTTTTGGGTGATAGGCCCAGTTCGGTTCCTGGCAGCTTCAGTTGCATTGTCAAGATCGGCTTAGTGTGGACTCATGGTGATGAGGACATCGGTGGAGGTAAAATGTTGCCGAAGAATAGTGACATGGTTCCAGAGGCATTGATGCGGTGAAGGGACTCGAGACTGGCCGACTGTTTTGTTCTGGTGTTGGACTCAGTGTTGGGGGTGGAAGAGCCCAGATCCAGGCCCATGGCTTAGGCACTTAACAAGAAGGACTGTAATGTTGAACTTATGGTTGGCATGGTGACTCTATAATAAGCACTGCTGCCTCACAGCTCCAGGGGCCAGAGTTCGAATCCAGCCTTAGGTGACTGTCTGTGTGGAGTTTGCACATTCTCCCCAAGTCTGTGTAGGTTCCTTTGGGTGCTCCAGTTTCCTCCCACAATCCAAAGATGTGCAGGTTGGGTGAATGGGCCATACTAAATTGCCTTAGTGTTCAGGGATGTGTAGGTTAGTGCATTAGATTAGATTACAGTGTGGAAACAGGCCCTTCGGCCCAACAAGTCCACACCGACCCGCCGAAGCGCAACCCACCCATACCCGTACATTTACCCCTTACCTAACACTACGGGCAATTTAGCATGGCCAATTCACCTGACCTGCACATCTTTGGACTGTGGGAGGAAACCGGAGCACCCGGAGGAAACCCACGCAGACACGGGGAGAACGTGCAAACTCCACACAGACAGTCGCCTGAGGCGGGAATTGAACCCAGGTCTCTGGCGTTGTGAGGCAGCAGTGCTAACCACTGTACCACCGTGCTGCCCATTAGTCAGGAGTAAATGTAGAGTAATAGGGCAGGGGAATGGGTCTGGATGGGAAACTCCTCGGAGGGTGGGTGTGGACTTGTTGGGGAGAAAGTGAGGTCTGCAGATGCTGGAGATCAGAGCTGGAAATGTGTTGCTGGAAAAGCGCAGCAGGTCAGGCAGCATCCAGGGAACAGGAGAATCGACGTTTCGGGCATAAGCCCTTCTTCAGGAACTTGTTGGGCCAAATGACCTGTTTCCACATTGAAAGTATTCTGTCTTTTAACTTTATTCTTTATGTTTTACCTTTATATTTTAAGTCTTGGTTTATCTTGCTTTTTTTAAGATGTTGCCAGATAGTGGTGACATTATAGCAACACTTTTCACTGTATTTGTAACAAATACATGTAGCAATGAATAAATAAATCAATCAACCAAACCTTCTGTGTTAAAAAGTTGCCCCTTAGGTCCCTTTTACATCTTTCTCCCCTCACCTTAAAAAAATATTCTTCCTCGTTTTTCACTCCTTAGGAAAAAGAACTTTGCTATTCACCTTCTCTATACCCCTCATGATTTCATTAATCTTTAAAGGCCATCCCTATAAGCCATTCAGATGAATATATGAATAGGAAGGGTTAGAAGGATATGGGCTGAAAATGTGTTGCTGGAAAAGCGCAGCAGGTCAGGCAGCATCCAAGGAACAGGAGAATCGACGTTTCGGGCATAAGCCCTTCTTCAGGAATGAGGAAAGTGTGTCCAGCAGGCTAAGATAAAAGGTAGGGAGGAGGGACTTGGGGGAGGGGCTTTGGAAATGCGATAGGTGGAAGGAGAAATCTGAGTTCTCCAGTTTCCTCATTTCCTCTCCCCCCACCTTGTCTCAGTCAAATCCCTCGAACTCAGCACCGCCTTCCTAACCTGCAATCTTCTTCCTGACCTTTCCGTCCCCACCCCACTCCGGCCTATCACCCTCACCTTGACCTCCCTCCACCTATCGCATTTCCAAAGCCCCTCCCCCAAGTCCCTCCTCCCTACCTTTTATCTTAGCCTGCTGGACAAACTTTCCTCATTCCTGAAGAAGGGCTCATGCCCGAAACGTCGATTCTCCTGCTC
>NC_057712.1:21942406-21955106 GCF_004010195.1 Chiloscyllium plagiosum | reverse complement strand
TCCAACGCCCCTCCCCCAAGTCCCTCCTCCCTACCTTTTATCTTAGCCTGCTGGACACACTTTCCTCATTCCTGAAGAAGGGCTTATGCCCGAAACGTCGATTCTCCTGTTCCTTGGATGCTGCCTGACCTGCTGCGCTTTTCCAGCAACACATTTTCAGCTCTGATCCCCAGCATCTGCAGTCCTCACTTTCTCCTTAGAAGGATATGGGCCAAATGCTTAGAAATGGGAGGAGATTAATTTAGGATATCTGGTCAGCTTAGATGTGTTGGGCTGAAGGGTCTGTTTCTGTGCTGTACAGCTCGATGGCTCTATCCAGCCTTTCAGATTTTTGCATTTTTGATTTTTTTTGCACTTTTGTTTGCATTTTGTAGCACTCTCACTGGAAGGTAGCAGTACAGATTGTCAGGTAACAGACATCAGTCTGGATCAACATTGCACACAGATCAGCTCAAATACAAGCAAGATTTAATTACACAGCAGTGCCATTTATCATTTATTCATACTGAAAAACATTGTAGGCGAACTGTCTACAAATTACCAGTTGACTAATGCTATGATTTACACCTTATAGCTGATCAATTGCATTTTATGCATACCTATTCACTAGTAGCATTACCACTATGGGGTAACTTGGCTACAGATGTGCAAACTGGCTACTTATGTTATCCTCAGCAAGCATGAATTGCTGTTGTGGGACCTTGAGATATCATTGTTGACATAATGCCAGGTACATGTTGTTCAGCAGTGGTGTTTGTGGATCTTCATAGCATGCCTGTTTTTTTTTAATATATATCTTGCACCGTTTTACTCATTAACTCTTGAAGTTATGTACTTGAAACCTCTTATAAAGCCTATAATTTAGCCCTATAATGATTATGCAGAGTATTTGACCATTCTTCGTGCTAAATATATATTTCTTGTTATTTGGATACCAAAGCAATTTTTTTAATGTCAAAATTGAAAGAACAAAAAGTAATCCACAAGGAGAAAAATTAAAAAACAGTTCTAAAAAGCTCCTGTAAAAATCAAACTGAAAGAAGAGGAAGTATGTCTAGATTAGATTCCCCACAATAAGGGGGGGGGGAACAGGTCCTTCGGCCCAACAAGTCCACATCAATCTTTCAAAGAGTAACCCCCTCAGTTCCATTCCCCTATCCTATATTTACCCCTGACTAATGTAGTTAACACTACAGGCAATCTAGCATGGCCAATTCACCTAAATTGCACATCTTTGGATTATGGGAGGAAGCCCACATAGACACAGGGAGAATACACAAGCTCAACACAGACAGACACACAAGGCAGGAATTGAACCCGGGTCCCCAGTGTTGTGAGGCATCTGCACTAACCACTGAGCCACCATTCCATGTAGCAGCCACAGAATGCCTTTGACAATGTCAGGATGCTGTGAAGTACTGTTCAGCGCTAAATTAATGAGTTTTGAAGCATTGTAATGTAAGAAACATTGTCGTCAGCATAGGCACAGCAAGGTCCCACAAATAACAATCATATAATAGCCAGATAAAAGGCTCAAAATTGTTATCCCCTGAAAATGCTGTGGCAGGTTGAGCTACGTGATGAAACCACACCTGTTCAAGATGAAAAATGAAAATAATGCAGATTCTGTAAATAAAGGGAACACTGGAATTTGGATTGAGAACGTTGCATGTGATTTGAGATGGGTAAAGGGAGATGTGATAAGGGTCTTCAAGATTATGAATAGAACGCTACACCAAATCTGATAGTCTGCTTCTACAGATCTTGGCCAGAGTGTCGGGAGTAATTACAATCCCAAAGTAAGGATAAGCCCCCCCCCCGCCAAAAAGAAAATGATATTAAAAGTAAAATTGTTTTCCAAGAGACTAGCTAGAATGTGACTTCATTCTGCCATAAATCAAGTAAAATTTGCGAATTATTTTAAATGAGGAATTTAGGAACAAGTGGAGCCATTCAGTTCCTTCAAAGTGTCCCAATACATTATGAGTTTGTGGCTAACCATAAAACATCAATAAAAGTTGTGCCAGAGTTTAATAAGGCCATAAAAAAACTAGATACTAGACTCAATTTCAGAGAGCTGGAATGGGGAAGTTGAAGTTGCATTAAACTTTGGTTAGACCATACGTAGAATACAGCAGACAATTTTGATTGCCATAATATGAAAATATATGGGGATATATATATATATATATGCAAAAGGTTGACAGGCCAGCCTCCTTCTCATTAAGAAGAAAGGCTGATGTGTGTCATGTTGATAGGTCAAAAGCCTGAATTGCTTATTGACATTTAATATTTTAATTCCAGTAAGTGTTCTTTAAAACTGGACTGTTACAGCCAAAATATGACTGCAAATGCAAATTCAGTGATTTACTGAGTTTCAGGCTGGGTGTTGAATGGCTGAGGCCGTACACTGATATGTATGAGCATACAGAGGAGATGCTTGCTGTCAGTGTGGGTTTGCTAATTGATGATGAAAAATATAGAAGTGTTTCAGATGCTTAGCAAAGAGCCAAGAAGGAAATACATCAAGAAACATACATGGCAATGGAATTTGCTCTGATTGCAAACTAATGCGTCCACTGCTTAACTAATTAGTTCAAGGGGCCACTCAATAACTAGCAATAACTGACTAACTAGTGAATCAAGCAATTACTTACTATCAGAGCAATTCTGAATACACCGAAAAATAACACTATGTACAAATACTTTCACTTTTTTAAAAAAATAGTGCGAAAAATAAGTTACAATGTGATTTGTTATTTTAATTGTTTCCTGTTGTGGTATCTTGGTATCTTATCAAATCTTTCAGAAATACTATATTATGATTACAAGGGAATTCACTGAATTCAAACAAAGATCACATTTTCCTCATGCCACTAGTTAAAATTACTGAAACATTATTCTTTTAACCCCATGCAAAAATAATTTGTACTTATCTCCTCCATCATCATCTCTGATTCTCAGCCATGGAATTTACAGGACGTGGGACAGGGTACATTGTCGGCATGGACAGGTTGGCAGTCGGGAAAGCCAAAATGTTTACATTATGTTTGATGTAAAAGGCACACGAACTGCAATATGAAACGGACTATCACTTGTTGCTGCACTCATGCTGTGGACTTATTTTGCAAGTGGCAATGTATTTAAATTCATGAACAGAGTACATAGGGAAAAGTTGTTCCTATTAGTAGAAGGATCAAGAAAGAACAGTCTTACATTTAATATAATTTGCAAAATAAGCAATGTGGTAAACTTTTTCACACAGCAAGCAGTTAACGTCAATAATACATTGCCTAAAAGCATGGTGGAAGTAAGTTAAATCAAGGCATTCAAAAGAGAATTGAGATCATTATCTGGAAAAGGAAGAATGTGCAGGGAAACAGAGAAAAGGCAAGTATCATTTGCCTATTCAGGTTGCATGCAGGAACATGATACATAAAATGGCCTCCTTCTCTGCTGTGAAATTTCTGCAATTTTGTGAAAAAGTTTAAGTGAAGTTAGAATGGTCCTACCTCAAGTTAAACATGATAAACATACGATCCAACTTCCCATCTTAGTCATAAATGAATTCAAATCCGGCAAAGGCCACCTGAATTATTCTTACCAAAATAATATTGTGCTGAATTTGCTGAAATTTGTGCATTTTGAAAGAACATAGAACAATTAAATAAGATTCTTATGTCACAACAGGAAACAATTAAAATAATATATCACATTGTAACATTTTTTGCACTATTTTTGAAAAAGTGCAAGTATTTGCACATTGTGTAATTTTTCGATGTATTCAGAATTGCTCTGATAGTAATTGCTAGATTCATTAGTTAGTTATTGAGTGGCCCTTTGAACTAATTAGTTAAGCAGAGCACGTATTAGTTTGCAATCAGAGCAAACTCCATTGCCATATATGTTTCTTGATGTATTTCATTCTTGGCTCTTTGCTAAACATCTGAAACACTTCTGCATTTTTCATTGCTCCATTGAGATTTCCCTCAAGCAATCATAGAAGCAACATAGCAAGAGCATAACACCGCATGTTTCAAAGGCAGTGAAAACCATAATAATATCCATAGCACTGTTATAAATCAGAAAAATAATAGCTCACTGCACCTGTTGTGAATAGACTGAGAAATCAAATCCTTACATTCTGAGCCGTAGGGGTTTATTGAAAGCAATTCCACCCAACACAGGAGAAACTGCTACGTGCGATTCTGTGAATTTAGAAGAGAAACAGACTGCTGCTCTAAGCGATGCACTTTGAAGCAAGATATTGGGCTCATTGAGGCAGAATGAAAATAAGTAAAGATCACGTAATGATGGATTCAAAGAGCCCTACTTAATAGTAATAATTATGCAAGGATCATTAAACATTACAGCATTAAAAACTTCCACTTCTAAGTTCAGCATAATATTTTCACTGCTGATCGAGACTGGAAATATATTCTGTACAAGTGCCTCAACAAAATGTTTAATAATCTTTTGTTAATGTGACAGGCATGTTGAACTACACAGAGGTAGTAGCCACATATCATTGCATTGGTTCAATCCAGACTATTTGGTGCCCAGTGATAGAGCACACCAATGACTTTGGCTCAATCTCCTGGTATTGTTGATGTCTGCTTTGAAAGTGAGCACTCGAGTGCAGATATTCACTTAAAAATTAAAAGATGCACAAATTACCTGAACAATCAATTGTTTCATTTTTTTGTTTGTGAGTGAGTTATTATGAGACAACATTTAGCTGCAATAACAACATTTCAATAGACTCTTATTAGATGTAACTGGGAGAAAATGAGGACTGCAGATGCTGGGGATCAGAGCTTAAAAATGTGTTGCTGGAAAAGCGCAGCAGGTCAGGCAGCATCAAAGGAGAAGGAGAATCGACGTTTCGGGCATAAGCCCTTCTTCAGGAATGAGGAGGGTGTGCCAAGCAGGCTAAGATAAAAGGTAGGGAGGAGGGACTTATGGGAGGGGCGTTGGGAATGCGATAAGTGGAAAGAGGTTAAGATGAGGGTGATAGGCCGGAGTGGGGGTGGGGGCGGAGAGAGCGGGAAGAAGATTGCAGGTCAAGAAGGAGATGCTGAGTCCGAGGGTTGGAACTGAGATAAGGTGGGGGGAGGGGAGATGAGGAAGCTGGAGAAATCTGCATTCATCCCCAGCTTCCTCATTTCCCTTCCCCCCACTTTTTCTCAGTCCCAACCCTCAGACTCAGCACCGCCTTCTTGACCTGCAATCTTCTTCCCGACCTCTCCGCCCCCATCCCACTCCGGCCTATCACCCTCACCTTAACCTCCTTCCACCTATCGCATTCCCAACGCCCCTCCCCCAAGTCCCTCCTCCCTACCTTTTATCTTAGCCTGCTTGGCACACCCTCCTCATTCCTGAAGAAGGGCTTATGCCTGAAATGTCGATTCTCCTTCTCCTTTGATGCTGCCTGACCTACTGCGCTTTTCCAGCAACACATTTTTAAGCTCTTATTAGATGTAAACCTGTTTAGGGCACTTAAGAATTTAATAGAAATGTTTTGAGTACAAATCCTTCCAATCTTTTTTATTGATCCAAAAGATACTTATTAGGCATTTGCTAGTTATTCAAATTAGCTGGGTAGACTGAAATTCTATTTGCATATAATGTTAATTTATTTCCCTTAGCAAGATGGTAAACTTTCAGGTGTGAATCTGTGGAATAGGAGTTGGTGCTCTCTGAAAGAAAAACTGGATAAGAGCTAGCAGATTGCAGGAGAGAACATTTCCTGCCAGTGGTGAGCTTACGTGTGAGTTGGCATCATCGTTAACTGAATGGAAAGGACAGCAAATGCATGATTTCAATGGTTTGCCATGAAATCAAAGGTTACGAAAAGGTGAGGAACCCTGTTTCAGAACATGAATATAACGAAACTAGAAACAGGCAGGGGATGGTAAACGTACTTCTTCTGGTCCCAGAGTTGTTAGGATTGATTTTAATAGCCCTACCATCTTCCCAGCCAACTAAACACTGACTGTGAATTTAACAGGGACCTATATACTTCCCAATGGCTTAGCTGCACACATGCTAACTGTGCCAAGCTAATGAGGAATCTAGGGATATTTTCCATTGTGTCTCTTGACTGAGCAATCACCTTTAAATTCTTTTTTGTTCTTCATTTTGTATGTGCATTATAGACTCACTCGACCAGTCCAGAGTGCAGTCGATGTGTTTGATCTAAAGCACTCCTGAATTAAAATTCTGTATCCCAGCAAGGTGCAAAAACCTCACTTCCTAATTCCTAGTGGGAGCCACAGAACTTGGCAATAAAATAGAACTCCCCTTCTGTTCCTCAAGCAAAAAAATAACCGAGTAAAAACTGGTCTACTTGCTCATAAAATGCTTCATCGAATTCTCACCATTAGTGTCCCATCAGTTATTGTCAGATTCATAAAACCGAAGAGTGGTATTTGAAAAAAAAGCAGTAGACTTCAGCTCACTATCACCAACACTATTGTTATTGTTTATATTTCTTGAAAAATAAAATGGCAAATTTAAAAGGAAAATATTTGGAATATCTGAAGTCAATTTTCAAACTATGTCATCTATATTTTATCACATGACTGCAAAGAAACATGGAAGAGTTAATTTATATTGTCTGGGATATTGGTATCCTTGGAATCACACACTGGTTACTGCTCTTGTCAGATCCAAAGACACTTCTGAAAGTTATACTGCATTAACCGTCCACGTTTAATACCAAACAAGCAAGGCTGATTATTTTGACCCAATCCAGCTTAATTTACTGCAGGTAATATGTTAGTCCAACAGTGCTCACTAAAATTATTCAAATAGACCACTCTAAATGGAAATTAGCCACTTCAACTAGGCAATTGAATGTGACTTTTTAGCACCCTGACCATAGACTGGAAAATGGTCAATTAAAGGCAAGGCAATGTCTCAGTTAGACTCAACTGTTGTAGCAAGCAATCAAACATATTGTGATTTGCTCTGAAACAAAACAGCATTTCTCACAGCAAAGAACTGTTGAAAAGATTGTAACTTTCTAAATAACTTCTTACACTAATGTCGGAGAAAGAATTCTCTGGGAGGCACTCTGATATGTTGATGAATAGAGTAAATAGAAATTAAAACAATTTCTCATTAATATAACCTCATCAATGATTGAACAATGTTTTGGCTTAAACACATTGGATTGTTATCTCTTTTCTGCCACACTTAGACCTGTACGTGGGGAGACAGTGGGAAATAAAACAAATGTCCTGCTGACTGAATGGGTGAAGCTGCTTCTTCCAGTTGCACCTTAATTTCTGTGACCAATATTTTTGCCAGAAACCGGAAAATGACAAATAGGGGTCAAATGATGCATTGAGATCTTACTATAGTCTAATACAGTTTAGGAGGCAACCATTTTCTGCTATATCCAAATGCCATGCGAAAACTGAAAGCTAGCCTAATGTGGATTTTTTTCTGTGCTTTTGGAGCTGAAAAATGTAACATTTCTGTTGTACTGTTAAAATTTTCCTCGAGCTGAAAAATGCTGTTCCATTTCATTTCCAGTCCCCTCCCCTTTAAAGCACCACTGTAGCCCTACAAGAATTAGTTGCCTCAGCAAGCTTCTTAGCTGACAAATGGCAAGTTGCCCATAAGCAGTGTGGTTAACACTGATAGTTAGCTTTCTGAGACTGAGTGAAATCCAAGCACAAGAAAAGGAGGTTTCAACCAGTAACGCCATTGTCGTGGATACATACAAATATAGGAGTTAAGAACAGAATCATAGAATCCCTACAGTGTGGAAACAGGCCCAACAAGTCCACACTGACCCTTCGAAGAGTATCCCACTCAAACTCATTCCCCTACATTTACCCCTAACCTATACATCCCCGAACACTATGGGCAATTTAGGATGGTCATTCACGTAATCTACACATCTTTGGATTGTGGGAGGAAACCCATGCAGGCACAGAGAGAATGTGCAAACTCCACACAGGCGGTCGCCCGAGGCTGGAATCAAACCCGGGTCCCTGATGTTGTGACACAGCAGTGCTAACAACTGAGCCATATGCCACCCCTATAGGCTATTCACCCCACCCCCCAAGCTTGCTGTCGTATTCAACAGCAGCCAGTCGAATCGCAATCTTCGAACCTACATTCTCACGTACCATGTAACTTTTCATTGCTTAACAAAAATTTATCAACCTTTGCTTTAAAAAACATTTAAAGACTCTGCTTCCATTGTCTTTTGAGGAAGAGAGCTCCGAAGATTCATGACTGTGTTACAACCCTCTCTGTTCTTTTTAACGTTTTCTTCTATAACAAACTTGTAATATTAATGTTTAAAAAATTATCAGGAAAATATTGGGATTCTGTGTGATGTTCACAAGTCAGTCAGCTTCCCCACCACCCCCACTCCATTGGGGATTCTAGCTTGGAGACTGCAGAAATCATTATGGACCAGGATTGCCCCCTGATTAATCTGCTGTGTGCAATGGAATTTTAAATGTATTACAAATTGAATAAACTCCTGAGATTAGTTATCATTGTCTATTTCATATGGTATTTGGTGGGAAAGCCAAATCTTGACATATTTTTGTCACACAGCCCATTATAACCCAAGGAATCAATTGCCTGTAGTATAAAACATAGTTCCGATCAAAGTAATCTTCACTGTGTTCCACACCCACACCAATCATGTCATCTCTGCTATTATAGATCAGACTGATCCATGTTCTTCCACTGGGTTCCTTGATGGTGACTTTGCAATTTAATTTACCAAAGCTTCTAAATTTGTCTTAAAAGCATGCAGCAATGGAGTATGGTTTCCTTTCCGTGATGGTCAATGTACCAGCTGCCTGGATCTGGGATGCCAACTCGCAGAACATTTCAGAGATCATCTCTGAGACACATGAACTAAACAACCCCACCACCCTGTAGCCGAACACTTCAACTCCCTCTCTCACTCCACCAGGGACATGCAAGTTCTCGGCCTCTTCCACCGCCAAATAAGCCACCCAACACCTGGAGAAAGAATGCCTCATCTTGCGCCTCAAGACCCTCCAACCACACGGCATCAGTGTTGATTTCACCAGTTTCCTCCTCTCTCCACCCCCACCTCATCCCAGACCCAACCCTCCAACTCAGTACTGCCCTCTTGAACTGTCCTACCTGTCCATCTTCCTTCTCACCTATCCGCTCCACCCTCCACTCCAATCTGTCACTATCACCCCCCACCTTCATCTACCTATTGCTTTCCCAGCTACCTTACTCCCCAGCCCACCCTTCCCCTCCTATTTATCTCTCAGCCCCCTTCCCACTATCCTCTCCACCCACCCAACATTCCTTATGCCCAAAATGTTGCCTTAGATGCTGACCGACCTGCTGTTCTTTTCCAGCGCCACACTTTTCAATCCTAGATCGAGGAAGAGGTGACTGGGAAAATTGACCATGAAACTGTTGCCATAGCCTGAATGGCTGAAATCAGAATGTGGTTTTCTGGAGCCCTTGGAAATGATGAGAAGTTGCTTCAATTTTCCACGTGTGTCACTGACGAGGAAGTTTGCCATCCTGAGTACGGCTTCTCTCTCCCCCAGCACACAAGACAAAGTATGTATGGTTACTTTTGCACACCACCTTCTTTAGTTTTGCTTGTAATATTTCGTGCAATTTGATTGCAGCATTTCAAACACAAGGCTTCACCACTGGTTAGGAGATTTGATGGTCATGGGTTGCTGTAGGTGGCTGAATGTGTTCTGATTTTTTGCCCTGGGTTCTACTAGTAAGTCAAACTGTAAGCAATCACCAGAAAAGGGCACAGCCCTAGCTTTCTCCAAGAAAATTGTTAATGTCTTGGAATGCAAAGTTTGGAAGAAGGCGGAGTCCACTGGACAGGCATCCTCTGTCCTTGAACATCTTTCCCACGTTCCTTAGCTTCTTACACCAGCTAAGCCTGTTATTAATACCTGTATTAATAAACAATCTTACTCTTGAGGGTATATGGTTAGTCTTATCTTTTCTCTTCCTGTAACTTCTTCACTGGATGAAAGTTCAGGACAGTTTGACACAACTCTGTCCCACACAGCAACAGAATTTGCATTAAAAGTTCTTCAGCCAATCAGTTATTGGTCATTTGGAGCAGATAACAGGTGAGGTTAAGGAAGAGACAGTGGTGGAAACAGCATTCACAGGTGAGGAAGAGAAAACGGTGGGTTGAAAATGAATTAAGGAGACTTTGGATCAGGCTGCCACTCTCTACACAAATCATTGTTGCTAACAATTGGACTCAGGCCACCACCTTCTCTTCTAAGGTCCAAATCCAAATGTTTTGCAGGTTGGTAAGGTCATGAGATGGGCCTGAAGCCAGCAAGTTCCTACATCTCTGCTGCCATCAGAAGATGCTCCTGCTCACTTATATTTTGTAATTCTCCTGGTGCTTTCTCTTCCAGCTGACTGTCTGTCTAAGATTCCTGAGGTGGATGTACCTATGCTAGTTACTGCAAAATAGAGGGTGAATGGCACTGGGTTCTGCAAATTGGAATGTTCTTTAATGAAACTGACAGCCCTGCTTTCATGCAAAGCTCCTTGCGGAGCTTTCATGCAAAACAATTAGAACTCAATCTACAACCTATGCATTTAAATAGTATAGCACATAGTAATATATTTGCCATGATGTTGTGAACAGAGTGAGCCCAGTAGCAGAAATGGATTGACAAACAAGACAACTCTTCTTTTGCCAAATTTTGTCAACTGGCATCTCCAAACCTATAAGTGTGAACTGTGATATTCGTGTCTACTATCACAGCTCTATTTTCTGCTTCAGGAAGGTCTTGTGGAGCAGTGGGTAGTGTCCCTAGCAACAGCTCCAGAATTGAGTCCCACCTCAAAGCTTGATGGCTTAAAGAGGAGTTTTTGTGGCATGACCTAACAGCTTGATATCAATCTGTAATCATTCTGATACACCTAAAGCAACAAGAAATAACTGGAGAGTCTCCTAGTCAGTCAGAAATGTTTGGTAGCTGCAGTGTAACAGCCTCCGCATGTTACAATATTCTACATGCATGCTCTTATCAAGGGCTCTGTGGCAAAAATCATCTTCAAGAGAGAAGGAGGTTTCCCTCTTCTAGTGAATAACTCTTCTTTAAATAGCACATGTTGTATGTGCTGCTATTGTATCTTCTAAGTGTGTGGGTTCCTCAGGGGCTTAAGTGTTCTAAGTGTGTGGGAGGGTGGCCACTACCAGTCTAATGAGCGCAGTCTTGTTGAGTTAACAGGTTGTAGCTCATTACATGTCTGCAACTACTTACAACTTATAAAAATAGGCTCTACATTACTGCAAAGACTCTTGGGAAAGCCTAGACTTACGTCTGCCTCCCGCAAAATCCTAACTCTATTCTCCAGCCAATTCCTCATAACATCACCGCAGTGTATTGTGTTAAACATGCACCTTTTCAGACCCACCCAGACCTATATGCATGATAGCACTCTCCTTCTATTCCAGTGTTCTGAGTTCTTTAACAATGTTTAAGAGACATCTTGACAGATAAATGAATGGGCAGGGAATAGAGGGATACAGTCTGCGCAGAGGCAAAAGGTTTTTAATTTGGAAAGGCATCATGTATCAGTGCAATCTTGATGGATCGAAGGGCCTGTTCCTGTGGCTGTACTGTCCTTTATTTCTTACATGCAACAGCAGCCACTGTGGTTTAAGAGATGTACTAATAGCTGGATATTGTTCCCTCCCACTCTCACTGAGCATACTCTTGGTGGGAACGCAAGTCCAGGTCAAAAATTTGCCATACATTTTAAGTTAAGACAATGTTGTTGGGTTAGCTAGGCACAATACATGAACTTCTGCTGAAAATTATTAACAATTGGGATCTTGATTTGAACACAGTAGATAAAGCGTGTGAAAGCAACTCTGGGGGAGACTGGAGTACCAACGTTCAGTTTAGAATTTTAAAGCAAAAGTAACTCAATGCTGGTATGTTTAAAATGTAATTTAACTAAATTACCCAGCATAAGCTCAGTAAGTAACATAAATATTCAGCATGCAATCTTCCTTTCACAACCCATTTGTGACTTAAGCTGGTCGTGGGTTCTGAGGTTAGTCTCTTTATTGAATATTTATGACATTTAATGAGTTGTCCAAAAAAATTCTAAAATGCAAGTAATAAATATGTCTTTACAAGAGTAATTTGATTAATACAATAATATTTTCAGAGTTGCATGACTATTTTTGTGCTCTTTGCAGAAAGAAAACAAGGTTACAATTTTTAAACCATACTAATATGAGGCCTGTTTGTGTCTGCACTTTTACTATACTGTGGTCTGCAGTATTTGAATTAAAGCATTTTTATCTCAACATGCAACTTTGTCTGAGTAAAATCTAGTATGATCTTTGAATAACGACTAAGATTGGCAGAAATATTGCCAGTAGTCCAGTTGCAGAGTAAAAGTTAATTGTTTATTTTAAAAGGGCACTAACATCACATTCATGTTTCAATGTTCATTATTTTTCATTCAGTTTGTAGAAAATGCTTTGACACTGCTTTCATTTGAATTATCAATTTTAAAGATATACCTAACTCTAGGGAGTCTACACAATTTGTTAAGTCGTAGAGTCATAGAAATGTACAGCATGGAAACAGACCATTTGGTCCAACCCATCCATGCCGACCAGATATCCCAACCCACTCTAGTCCCACCTGCCAGCACCCGGCTC
>NC_057712.1:21875905-21942376 GCF_004010195.1 Chiloscyllium plagiosum | reverse complement strand
TAAACCTCTATAAGGTCACCCCTCAGCCTCCGACGCTCCAGGGAAAACAGCCCCAACCTGTTCAGCCTCTCCCTGTAGCTCAGATCCTCCAACACTTGCAAAATCCTTGTAAATCTTTTCTGAACCCTTTCAAGTTTCACGATATCTTTCCGATAGGAAGAAGACCAGAATTGCAAGCAATATTCCAAACATGGCCTAACCAATGTCCTGTACAGCCGCAATATGACCTCCCAACACCTGTACTCAATACTCTGACCAATAAAGGAAAGCATACCAAACACCTTCTTCACTATCCTATCTACTTGTGACTCCACTTTCAAGGAGCTATGAACCTGCACTCCAAGGTCTCTTTGTTCAGCAACACTCCCTAGGACCTTACCATTAAGTGTATAAGCCCTGCTAAGATTTGCTTTCCCAAAATGCAGCACCTCACATTTATCTGAATTAAACTCCATCTGCCACTTCTCAGCCCATTGGCCCATCTGGTCCAGATCCTGTTGTAATCTGAGGTAACCCTCTTTGCCCTCCACTACACATCAAATTTTGGTGTCATCTGCAAACTTACTAACAGTACCTCTTATGCTCACATCCAAATTATTTATGTAAATGACAAAACGTAGAGGGCTCAGCACCGATCCTTGTGGCATTCCACTGGTCACAGGGCTCCAGTCTGAAAAACAACCCACCACCACCACCCTCTGTCTTCTGCCTTTGAGCAAGTTCTATATGCAAATGGCTAGTTCTCTCTGTATTTCATGAGATCTAACCTTGCTAATCAATCTCCCATGGGGAACCTTGTCGAATGCCTTACTGAAGTCCATATAGATCACATCTACTGCTCTGCCCTCATCGACCTTCTTTGTTACTTCTTCAAAAAACTCAATCAAGTTTGTGAGACATGATTTCCCACGCACAAAGCCATGTTGACTATCCCGAATCAGTTCTTGCCTTTCCAAATACATGTACATCCCTCCAACAACTTGCCTACCACTGAGGTCAGGCTCACTGGTCTATAGTTCCCTGGCTTGTCTTTACCGCCCTTCTTAAACAGTGGCACCACGTTTGCCAACCTCCAGTCTTCCAGCACCTCACCTGTGACTATCAATGATACGAATATCTCGGCAAGAGGCCCAGCAATCATTTCTCTAGATTCCCCCAGAGTTCTCGGGTACACCTGATCAGGTCCTGGGGATTTATCCACCTTTAACCGTTTCAAGCCATCCAGCACTTCCTCCTCTGTAATCTGGACATTTTGCAAGATGTCACCATCTATTTCCCTACAGTCTATATCTTCCATATCCTTCCATATTTTTAAAGTTGGAAATGATGTCTGTTACATTATATGTACATTGATTGCCATAATTTCTTTTTTATGGGATTAAAACACAGCAAGGATATTTTTGATGTGTAACATAGAATGCACTCTATCTTACTTCATTTAAACATCCATTAAGAAATGACTAGTGGGATACTGCAGGAATCTGTGCTCGGACCCCAGCCACTCACAATAAAAATATTAATATTTTCTTTTATTATTAAGAGGAAACCAGTTGCAATATCTCCATGTTTACAGTTAACACAATCCGAGTGGGAGGATGAAATATGAGGAGGGTGTAGAGATGCTTCGGTGTGATTTGGACAAGTTGAGTGAGTGAGCAAATGCAAGGCTGATGAAATACAATGTGGGTGAATGTGAGGCTATCCACTTTGATAGCAAAAGCAGGAAACTGGATTATTATCTGAAAGGCAATAGATTTGGAATGCGGGAGGTGCAACAAGGTCTGGGTGTCCTTGCACATCAGCCATTGGAAGTAAACATGCAAGTGCAGCAGACGATGATGAAAGGTCAAATGGTATGTTGGTCTTCACAGCAAGTGGATTCAAGTACGGAAGTAAATGTTGCAATTGTACAAGACCTTTGCAGGGCTTTCCCTCTCTCCTGGATGCATGCAATTACTGTTGAGGGGAGCAATTGCATGGATTCAGCCACCCTCTAATACCTCACCGAAGTTGGTATGCTGTATTTGTGATTCAAAACAATGTTTGTTTTCAGGCCATTAGACTGTGAAAAATATCTGCCTTGAACATTATTTTGTCTCCAGCTGGCATCTATGCATTGGTCAAGTTCATGGAAAAGAAAACCTGATGGACTGTAAAGCAGGATTGGCACACATGCAAAGTAGGGACTGATTAATGAGGTCATGAACACAGCACGTCCATTCTTATTTCACAATACAATCCTGTCTTAAAGTGGAGATTCTGCACTGCATGTTAAACTGAAAATAAAAGCATTGAAGCTGACTTAGTAGTAAAATCTGTTAAATTGAGGTTTTTAAAATGATAAAGATATTCAATAGTGTAATTGTCTCATGTCGTGGGAGAATTCAGAATTCACAATGGTGCATAATCTTGATATTATAGTTGGTTGAGTATAGGTCTGAAAGGATTAATACTGAGGGGTACCATAAACACCACCCATTGCGTTTATGTCATATCGACGTGTGGGCAGAAGAGCTCAGCATCTTGAAGGAGTGAAACCTAACATTGGTCCTTCTCAAAGTCTTTGTATTGATGTTTATTGTATCAATAAAATCTGTAACTAATTGCTGACATGCAATAAATTATATCTTGCTAATGACAAGAGACTCTTCTTGTTTGACCAATGTTTCCTCTACCACATGAGGCTCAAAACGTCAATTCTCCTGCTTCTCAGATGCTACCTGACCTGCTGTGCTTTTCCATCACCACATTCTCAACACTGAACTAGTAAACCTTTTGTGGGCTTTCTTTTCACTCTGAGGGCTGCAAACCTTTGGAATTTCTTTCCTCAAAAGACAGTGGGTGCAGAATTATTAAATATTTTGCGGACAGAGGTAAAGAGATTCTTGATTTCCAATGGGATGAAAAATTATGGGGACATGCTGGAATGCAGAGGTGAGGATAAAAGCAGAGTAGCTATGATCTTATTGAATGATAGAGCAGGATCAAAGAGTCGAATGGCCTATTCTAACTCCTCATTCAAATGTTTATTCAACTCCAGTGTATCTTTCCTGAGATAAGAAAGACAAAAACTGTTCATAGTATTTCAGATGTATTTTGAATAGTGCCTTTTTTCAATTTAGCAAGATTTTCTTTTTTATAGATATTTTATTCCCTCTGAAATGTAGGCCAACATTTCATTTGCCTTCCCGATTACCTGCTGAAATTGGATGCTAGCTTTTTGCGATGTATGCACAAGGACTCCCAAATCCATCTGTGCTGCAATCTTTCTACATTTAAATAACATTCATCTCCTCTACTCTTCCTGCCAAAGTGTATAATGCCCCATTTTCTCACATGTCCTCTGCAGAAGACAAAGAACATGACCAGGTATTGCACTTTTTTTGGAATTAAATATAAAGGTGTGAAACATTAGTTCCTTGGTGCGTTTTCCATGGCAATGTCTTGATCAATCAGAGACAATTTCAGCCAAAATAGTACCCTGTTTTCATGTAGTTTTTATTTTTGCTGCTTTTGAAACTTGACATGCTTCCAACAGTCCTGGTGAGTGCAAGATGAACAGTTTGACACCATGTCTCATTTTATTTTGGCAATATCAACTTCTGTACTACCAGGCAACTGCAGTAAACTCCTTGGATATATAATAGGTTATTATATTTATGATTTGGAAATAATTTGAAAACAAGACAAGCAAAGCAAATGGACAAATATTTCAATTAAGAGTGTACTGAAGTAGCTTTGAACTGATCCTTTTTACCTCAATTTGTAGGCAGAAACACTGAGGTGAGTAACTGTTGTTTTACAGATTTTAGAACACCATACGTACACTTTAAGAAATCAAAGTTTATTTCCAATAGTTTTATGAGTCCGTTAGGACCATTTTATTTGTTTTGGCAAGAGCGCAGCTTGTTTCTCATCGCTAGTATTTTACTTGCATTGTTCAAAGTTTTCTGTCTATTCCTTCCCTTCCACACTATTATTCATTACCTTTTATATTTTGATTTTACTCTCATTGAAACCCTTGAACACACCTTGCCTTTTGCTCAATTTCCTACGCACTGTCACATTCTTTCTCCAAGCTTATCTGTCTATTTGTCACCTCATCTCCCACAGTTTCAGAGCTGCATCATCACTCAGATTGCAATGCAAATATATCCGCAGTCTAATGTCCAGTTACCACAGCCAGCTACGTAGCCCAACAGGAACCGACGCAGATACAGATGGATTGTGAATAAACCTGAGGTAAGATGTGCTTACACAAAACTGGAGGAGTACGCAAATATAAACTGATGATGAAATAAAACATTGTAAATAAAACAACATTTGCTTTAAAGCCTCTTCACCCAAAAATATGATTAATAAAAACAAACACCAGAAAGCAATGTTTTGAGTGGAAAGTAAACAACATTTATATTGAGCTAACATAACACATTTCATCCTCATGTTTATGGATGAAGTGGTCTGTTGTCATCTGCAATTTATTTTACAGGAAATCAGCACACCCCCCACCATCCATCCTGTATCTCTGCAGTAATCAGGTATTTAAGATGTGCATCTAGGAGTTGCTTTAATACATTTTAGCAATTGAAAGTTAAAAAAATGCCTATGCTTTCTCTTTTCAACCATGGTAAACACCATCATTAACTTTTACGAGCTTTGAATGTTTTTATTCAGGTCTCTACAAATGTCTTGCACAAGCTGTGTGAAGTTTGCTGAGCTGTAAATGTAGAAGAAATCTCAGCACACTCTGGAAAATGGTCCTAGAAATAAACTTTAATACCTCAGCAATATTTTTTGCAATTGCTTTTCATCACCCATTTAGAAATCAATTTCTGTTAAGAAGTTCCCGGTGTGCCATGGAAAATGGCTACTGCAGTGAACCATTATTTACATAATAGACATAAATGGGATAGCAACAGTGTTGAAAGGATTTATACAAACAAAAAGGAAATCTTATATGGAATACAGGTGCAGAACACAGACAGACTAGGAATAAGTAGGAAAACGGTCCCACAAACCATTTTGAATACATTTATTTACTGCTACTGAATGATCTACAGATAGATTCCAAAGTGCATGATGTACAATGGGAATGTGAGTGACCTGCCTGGATGTTCTTACATGAATATTGCATCAAGATCCTGCCCGTACTATAAGATGCCAATTTGTCTGCACTTTTTCAGACTGGAGAGCAACTATAGTTTAGACCGATAGTAGGATTAGGTCTGTAAAGAGCACACTACCATTTTACTCAATCTATCATTTTGCTCCTGCCCTAGCATGGGGGTGGGGTTTGAGGGAGGGGGGGGGGGTAAACATCACATCAAAGCCCACACTTTAACCTATACTCAAGTAAAACATGACATGTTCAACCTGGATGCCTAGTTTACATTGAAACTAATTCTATCATTTCATGGCGCATGGCTGACAATTCTGACTTGTACCTTATTTTCATCTTGCATCTTATTTATGACTATTTGAGTTAGGAGCAGGAGTAGGCTGTAAGAGTTTATAAAATGTGATATGGATTGACTGCCTACATTGATTGCCTGCAGATTGGGTGCTTTTTGAGCAAAAATAAAACATATCTGCAAGTACAATTCTGCAAGTGCATAGATTTATATGTGTGTGACTGTAAGTGTGCATGTGAGGGAGAAAAAGAGAGAGAGAGCGAGAGAATGTGCAGTGAGTATGGGCTTGTGAGTGTGAGTGCGTGTGAGAGAGTGTGTGTTTGCATGTGTGCATGTTTTGTAGTGTGTGCATGAGTGTGATGGACTATAAGCCTGTGAGAGGGTGTGATGAGTATATGTATGTGTGTGTGTGTGCGTCTGAGAGAGAGTGTGTGTATGAGAGGATCTTTGTGAGTGTGTGAGTATGTAAAAGTGTGTGTGTGTGAGTGTACAGTGGAGTGGGGTCACCTGTAGCGTGACATGAACTCAAGGTCCCTGTTGAAGTCATCCTCATGGGTTCCGAACTTGGTTATCACTCTGCGTTGTTGCGTATTCTGAAGTCCGTTGGAGGATTGTCACCTGAAGATCTGAGGCCAAATGTCCCTGATGGCTGAAGTGTCACTCACACACACACAAGCACACATATGGACACACACTCTTACGTACTCGCACACTCACATAGACTCTCACACACACAGACTGTCTCTCAGACACACACACACATCCACCCGCCACGCTCACATCCACGCACACAGTCTACCAAGCATGCGCACAAGCAATCTCACAGACACTCACACTCACACGCACTCATGTTTACACTCACATTCTCTCTCTCTCTTTCTCCCTCACATACACATACACACATTTAATTCTATGGGGTGAGTTTACATTTGCAGAATTGTATTTGCAGATACATTCCATTTTGCTCAAAAAGCACAAAATCTGCAGGCAGTCAATACAGGCAGTCAATCCATATCACATTTTATAAATTCCTACTTTGGAAATAGAACCAGTCTGACTTAAGATTGGAATACAGACAGACTCTAACCTCACATCTTTACTAGATTGTCTGAGCTGAGATGCCATCTTTTTTATATAAAACCTTTAGTTATCTCGAGAATGTGACATAAAAGAAGTTCTGGGATTTACATATTAATGAACCAAAACCTGCAACCCATTCTAAACGGTGAAAGACTTAACAGCAATCTAGGTTTGTTCAATGTATTGTTTTAATTGCATGGCACTGTGATCGTTTGCTATAAATTCTGTGTCTTACGATCCTGCCCCACTAGTCACCTGATGAAGGTGCAGTGCTCTGAAAGGAAGTACTCCCAAATAAACCTGTTGGACTATAACCTGGTGTGTGTGATTTTTAACTTTGTCCACCTCAGTCCAGCATCGACACCTCCACATAATAAATAAGCAAATTCAATCAAATGCTGTTATGCATTAATTAAAGATTTCAACAGTGCTGAATAATGGCTAATTAAAAATAATATTATAATGAAACCTTTCTTCTTTTGAAAAACTTTATGCAATCTGATTCACACTTTTGGCTAATTTTCTTTTTGTCCTGTATAAAATTACTGAAGCTATAAGCAAATGCGAGATTGTTAATGAAGGCATGTTAATCACTCTTTCATGGTGTATGTGTCTTGTTGGTTCAGAAAGCATTTGTTGCTCATTCTGAATTGCCCTTGAGAAAGTGGCACTTAGACACTTGAGTAGTTGTCATCCAAATTGTGCAGGAAGAGGGCTCTTAGTGAGGGGTCTCTGGGATTTTTGCCTAGCAACGGTGAAGAAATTACAGAGTCCCAGGTTAGGTTAGTGTGTGGTTTGGGAAGGGGTCTTTCTAATGCTGTTGTTCCTTGTGTTTTCTGCCGTTATCTTTCTAGGTGGTAGAGGTCAGTGCTAAGATATTTTCGAAAGAGGTTTGAAGGTTTGCAACAATGAATCTTACTTCTGGTTCACATACTTTTGCTATTGTGCATTAATGGTAGGAGTAGTGGGCCGGGATATTGTCAGTAGGAACAACCCTCATTCAGGCAAATGGAGAGTATTCTTTACACCCTTGTGACTCTTGGATGGTGGACAAGCTTTAGATAGTCAGTAGGGAAGTTACTTGCCACAGAATTCAAAATCTGTTGTTGTAACACAGTATTTATATGACTGGCCCAGTTCGGTTTCTGGTCAATGGTAAATTTAGAATGTTGATAGTGGGGGAATTCAGTGATGGTAATGCCATTAGTTGTCAAAAGAAGGTTTTCATATTTTCTTTTGTAGGTAATGATCATTGTTGGTACCTATCTGATATGAATATAAGAGTAATGTTACATTATTAGATTTGAATTGTGCAATTTAAATTAGGAGTAGAGCAAACAGCAGAGGATTACTGCAAGGAAATTTCAAGAATATGCTTCAGTGACAGTGGACTGCATGATTGTTGCAGCTTGTATTTGTTGCCTAGGTGTTGCTTTCTGTAGGGCTAGAAGCAACAGTTTCCAGATTACAGACTTGTAAACTTTACCTATCTGCTTAGCAGAAGTCTTAATGGTTACTGAGCTTTTCAACTGAACCATATTCTTTCTTGCCCAATTTGTGTAGAAACAAAATAAACAATACAAAATGCTGGCATTATTGTCACTTGAGGAGTGAGCATTGTTAAATCACAATTCTTCCTTAATCCAATAGTCAATAGACTCAGGAAAGGGCTGTCAGAGATATCAAGGGACCAGAAGTGAACACTCCACTGTGACTCCATCATACTTGAAAATAACTGAGGAAGGCTCCTTCCGAAGATTCACTTTCAGCAGGGAGCAATTAACCAGTTCCCTTTTATGCATGTATGACTGACCACCCCAAAAGACGTTAGGTGTAACATGGGATCATTGGGTGAGGAAGGATCCCACTATCAGGTGGCAGCCTGAATAATGGTCTCAGTAATGAGCTGAAAGAGTTTATGAGCTTATAACATTTAGTGATTCTACCTTACATCAGGATCTTAAATAGTACAGAAAGTCTCTGAAATGAGATGTTCAAAATCAGAATCTTGAGGTCTTGACCCCACATGTCCCACCCACTGCACAACCTCTCAGTCCATCAACCTGCAAAGTCATCCTTTGAATTTTAATACTATGAACATGAAAAGCCAAATAGAAGAATAATTACTCATAACATTTTGAAAAAAAAGTAACTGATAGACATTCATGTTTGATTGGCAAGTTCATTTTAGAAATTTATTTGATTTCAGATCACCATACTATCTCCCTAGGACTTGAGATTATTATTTAATTAGTCTTAAAATCTAAATTGGACACTGCTTTTATTATTTTGATATACACTTCAGACACTATGCTTGAAAGAAGAATCTTCATTTTCTTTTGAATTCTTTCCCTTTACATTTGCCTTCATTGTGGATAGTGCATTCTTACTGTCAAGGTTTTGAATGACTAATTTATGCAAAAAACAATTAAGACTGAAGTGTGCCACTTTTTGTTTTGCCCACAGCTGCAATGAACTAGCTGAGGAATTGATTTCCCCTGAAATGTTTGATGTCTGCTGAAACCAAATAAAAAAATAATTAGTGTTAGAATAAACCCTTGGGTCTTATTAGTATTCATAAGATTAATCACACTGTTACCAATAGGATGTCTAACTAAAGAGCTGCTGAATAGAAATTAGCTTTCACTTCCATATTTTAAGGATGCAATAGTAGGAAAACAGGTAATAATATGTTAAAATAGTTAGACCAGAATATATGCATTACATTACAAAGATCTGTGTCATCTGAAAGTACATCTGAATAAAATCAATATGTTATTCTCTGCTGCAATTGCTTTAATTACACATTTTCCACTTAACACATTCACTCAGCTAGTTAATTTATTATAGTAATATTATAGGCAAATATTTGAGTATATCCACCACATTTCATCTGAATACCACAGTCTACTCCTTTAATTTGATGATCGTTAATTCAAAATAATAGGTGTGTTTGAATTGAAACTGTGCTAATAAAAACTTACATGCCATTGTAATGTGATTGAAATTTCTCATAATTAAAATCTTTTGGAGCAAAAACAAGAATGAAATAGCAGGAGTAAGCCAAAAGTGCATTTCTGAAACAATGATCACAGATCATAATGCTGAGAATTGCCCAAGGGATATCAATTAATATATTACAGGAAATTGCAAAGTTTTAAACTAAAACATTTAACTGTTACATTGTATTGTCTATAAGTATCAGATGATTCTAATCATTTAGGGACATAAAAATGTGGGACCAGGACTATTCCATTTAGCCCCTCCAGTTTGTGCTATTACTCAACAAGCTCGTGGCTGATTGTAAGTTAACTCCAATTAGTTCCTTTACTTTGATGTTACTTAATACCCTTACTAACGCAAAAATATTTATGGAGTTATTTTGATAGAAAGGGTGAAAGTCAACTGCTGAATGGGTGCTGTGTTAACAAAACCCATCTGTTTGAAAATTTTGATTTGGCACTCAATTATAAATCTGACTGCTGATTATCATGGTTTGAAATTGGATTGAGGCACTAAATCAGAGATCTGCAGGTTTGACGCTTTAGTGTTGAATGGACACAGGCCTGAGTTTTCACAATGCTGGAGACTCTTTTTATTGTTACAAAAATGGTGCAAGAGGCCAAGTATCAGAGATTGCACTCCCAAACATAGCACCTATATTATCACTGGATCAGCAATGAGGCCAAGTGACAATTCATATGTGTGTGTTTCACGAACGCAACTGCCCATATAAACCAGCGGCTGCTTCCACCCATGCCTTTATGAAGCTAGCTGTGTAAAGCATGTATATGCAGACTAGACCTGGTGGAGCAGACCTGAACTTTGTGGATTAATTGAGATAGTCAGGGTATCTTTCTAGAGAGGAAGCAGACCCCACAGATTATGTTAAAATCACACAACTTTTCTTTTATTTCAAAAATATACTTTATTCATAAAATAATTTGATGGTCTGTACAGTTGGTCATGCCATACATACATAAACATTTGCATACAGAGGTCAGAATTTATCATTTGTATATACAGGTCTGTACATTTATCAATCATATGTCCATATATTTAGCTGAGGCGTCAGCAGAGCCCAAATGACTGCGTGGGCCCCTTGTTCTTCTTAGGCAGGCAGATGTTACACGGTAGTCTTTCCTCACCGCGCCTTGGCGGCAGCTGCCTCAAGCTTTAGCGCGTCCCTCAACACGTAGTCTCGGACCTTGGAATGTGCCAGTCTGCAACACTCAGTCGGGGTCAGCTCCTTCAGTTGGAAGATCAACAGGTTTCAGATCACCCAGAGAGTGTGCTTCACTGAGTTGATGATCCTCCAGGCACAGTTAATGTTCGTCTCAGTGTGCGTCCCAGGAAACAGACCATAGAGCACGGAGTCTCGCGTCACGCGCTGCTCGGGATGAACCTCAACAAACACCACTGCATTCCTCTCCAGACTTCTTCTGCATAGGCACATTCCAAAAGGAGGTGTGTGACAGTCTCATGTCCCCCCCCCCCGCAGCTGCTTCGAGGGCAGCGTGCGGTGTGTCTGAGAGTCCGGGCGTGCATAAAGGATCTCACAGACAGAGCCCTTCTCACCACCAGCCAAGCCATGTCTTGGTGCTTGTTGGAAAGTTCTGGCGATGAGGCATTCTGCCAAATGGCTTTGACAGTCTGCTCAGGGAACCGCTCGATAGGATCCGACCTCTCCTTTTCCTGAAGGGTCTCAAGGACACTACATGCTGACCACTTCCTGATGGACTTGTGGTCAAAGGTGTTTTTCTTCATAAACTTCTCCATGAAGGACTGGTGATACGGAACGGTCCAACTACTCACAGCGTTCTGTGGCAACACCGGGTTATAGTCCAACAGGTTTATTTGGAAGCACTAGCTTTCGGAGCGCCATTCCACAACCACCTCAAACGTTGGCACCTCCAAGTCATGGCGACTGCAGATTATGGTCCTGAGACACCATTGTGAATTGTAAGAGGCCATTTGGAATTGTTTAAAGCAGGTGTGAATTTGTTTAACTGAAGTGTAAACTCGTTAATTTTCAAGCTCATTGAGACAGCCAGCTAACATGTCAAAAAACTGTCAAAATGACCTCTAACACCAACAGTTGAAAGAAACTGTCACAAGTATCAGAAGCAACAATAAGACGTGTCAAAAGAACCTATTAAATTATCGCTGAAAAGCAACTGTCAAAAGAAATTGTCAAACATGTCAAGTATTTAAAGCTGCTACCCTTTAAACTTTAGGAAAATAATGTGCTGAGTATTAAAAAAGTCATTGTTTGCTATTTCCCTCCAATTCTTGACATAATCTTTGGTTACCATTACTGGGTAAGCGCTGCATGACTGATTTCCCATGCTTCCTTTATCACAGAAGGTTGCCTATTATTTCACAGTTCAATTTGCAGGTGGCACGGTGGCACAATGGTTAGCACTGCTGCCTCATAGTGCCAGAGACCCTGGGTTCAATTCCTGCCTCAGGCAACTGTCTGTGTGAAGTTTGCACATTCTCCCCCCCTGTCTGTGTGGGTTTCTTCCCACAGTCCAAAGATGTGCAGGTTAGGTGAATTGTAGCATGCTACATTGCCCGTAGTGTTAGGTGAAGGGGTAAAGGTAGGGGTTGCTCTTCCGAGGGTCGATGTGGACTTATTGGGCCGAAGGGCCTGTTTCCACACTGTAAGTAATCTAATCTAATTGAAAGTTCCAATTAGTTATCGACTTGAAATCTAATGTTTGCTTTTAAATGGAATCATGTAGGCACTTGAATGAAATGTGTGTGACTGCAAAAAATTACGCATTCAGAGAAGTTAAACGTAATGATATAGTCATCAGAATATTTCTACAAGAAGGCAAAATAGACAGTTTGTGCTTTGGTTTGTTTCATATTAGCATGACGTCATCTGGCCATTTTAGATACTGGGTGAGTTGGCATGGAAGTTGTAAAGCTAATAGGTGACTTGTGGTAACATTAACTGTATGAGTTGGCACAAAGTTGGCACAGTGGGTTTAAAAGGGCCTTGTGGTGAATGGGGCATAGGTTTGCCTGCAGATATATAGGATTATGGAGAGAGTGAAGGGTCATAGCTTGGCATGGAAGATATGAAGACTTTTGTGGGATGGGTGACAGTGTGAGGATTAGCATGGGAAGTGTGTGGAGAGCGGTGAGGCTGTGTGAGCGGTGAAGACTGGAGGGCTGATTTATGTTTATTTTTAAACTTCCACATAATTTTAATGTACCGAGGCAGGGCTTCCACCCAGAATATCCCCACACCTGGCGACCTTTGCATTTGTTCTGATGGTGGACAACCAAACTCCCAAAGAAACCAGCTATCCCGGGACAAACATCCCATCTTTCAAGGCACATTCACCTGTGTCACATATGCAGAGCTTGAAAATGTCCTAACTCCAAATTCTGTCCGCAGTATTCATGGAGTACTTCGTAAAATGTCCACCTGCTCACCTCCATTCATGGGGAGGAGAGAGCTGTGGAATCGTACTGACAAGGCTGAGGGACTAAGTGAAGTGTTCTGGTGGAGGAGTTCCAGAGGCAGAGCCATGTTCTGGATTTGCAGGAGTTGTGAAGGTGACAATTGTATCCTCCTTCAAAAAAGCTTGCATGGCTCTTTTTGGCCTCTTCTTCTCTTCCATTCTCAATGCAAACCAAGAGAGAACCATATCCTGATGCTGATAGCCAGACAGCACCATGCCCCTGCTGTCACCTATAGGATGTCTAATATGATAGACTAGCGCAACAGTTTCATATTCAATGAATTCCTCAGAATTGTTGGAATTAATAAGTGTTGGTGAGGTCTTGACACAGCACCACAGAAAGTCTGCCAAAGTCTTTCCATTGTCCTTTTTTAAATGACCAGCAGCAAGTCAATAGTTAAAGGTAATACCTCTCAGTCGCCTCTGCTCCAGGGAAAACAAACCCAACTTATCCAGTTTCACCTTGTAACTGGGACTTATCCTCCAAGCATCTATATGTTGCAATTTTGCACTGTTTAGCAAATAATACTGCATTATTTAGTTGGTAATGTGCTCTTCATTTGATGGTGTTCCATTGCTCAGTAGATAATTTTTTTTTCTCTTGCAAATAATGTTATGTGATGTAGAAGATAATGTAACATTATCTAGGAAAATGCTCAGTTTATTCAGTTGACCTTGGAGATAATGCTTCATGATTCTTTAGGAATTGTTCTGCTATTCTATCCATGTTATTGTTATTTAGTGAGTATCCAGACGGAGGAGGAACTACACCCATGTTTTCCTGAAGTCTCCTTTCCAGATACAACAAATACAAGCCTTCTATCATTTCATTCTGCCTACCAGTGTCAACGCTATAGGATTTCAAGCTGAGGAGGGTGAACCTGCCTCTGGCCATGGAATACTTAACATACCCTTTAACCACAAACACAGCCGGGACTGCCGAACCAAAACTCCAAGGCCATAACGCTCCACTGTTGGGCACCCTAGCTGTGGAGCCTGGGTCTATACCATCAATTGATAGGCTGGAAAGGAAAAATAAAGACCTTCTCAGAACACATAGATGGCACACATGACACTTCATTGTAAGTAAGTTCGCACACTTCTCAATACATGTTTGTTTTCCATCATCAGCTATGGGAGCGAATGGTTTTTTAACTCCAACTACAAGAAGAAAGGCACAGAAGCTAATAATGCTCAGTGCTTCATAATGTTTGGTGTTTCAACCATTGAGGTAAACAGCCCCTGAACCATATGCAGGTTCTGACTTTGGAATGGTGATTGTCACTTTGATGAATCTTTCCAGACACAAAGCATTGGTTGTATTTCATAGCCATTGGTGGGATTCATTCATAATGTTGCATGATGTGGCCAAGGATGCATGGATCCAGGTTTAAACTCCACACTAGGTTAATGTCTGAAGGTCTAATGTGTCTTTCACTTGTACTGTATGGGTCTCTGCTTAAAGCTTTTAAGGACATTTGGAAGTCCTCACATTGTTAAAAAAAAGTGGAGCCCCTCCCTCAGAGAACGAATCATTTACTCCTCCCATTCTGGGAGTGGTGACAGCCAGTTTCAACTCCAATGCACTTTTGCTATTTGAATAGGACAGTAGTTAAAATTCACAGAAATAGTCACAGACTTAGCCTCTCAGTCTAGGTGGCCTCTGAATCACCAGCATTTCTTATCTAATTGAATCTTCTCTACCTTTCCACCCAACTGATCTATTTAACTGCCCATCTCTCACTTTACATGTGAGACCCAGGCATAGAACATAGAACGTAGAAAATAGAACATTGCAGTGTAGTACAGGCCCTTTGGCCCTCGATGTTGTGCTGACCTGTGAAACCAATTTGAAGCCAGTCTAATCTGCACTACTCCATTCTCGACCATTTATCCAATGACCATTTGAATGCCCTTAAAGTTGGCAAGTCTACTACTGTTGCAGGCAGTACGTTCCACGCCCTTACTACTCTATGAGTAAAGAATAACCTTTAACATCTGTCCTATATCTATCACTCCTCAATTTAAAGCTGTGTCCCCTTGTGCTAGCCATTACCATCCAAGGAAAAAAGCTCTCACTGTCCATCCTATCTGACCCTCTGATTATCTTATATGTCTCAATTAAGTTGCCTTTCAACCTTCTTCTCTCTAAAGAAAACAGCCTCAAGTGCCTCAGCCTTTCCTCGTAAGACCTTTCCTCCATACCAGGCAACGCTCCTGGTAAAGCTCCTCTGAACCCTGTCCAAAGCATTCACATCCTTCCTCTAATGCAGTGACCAGAAATGTATGTAATACTCCAAGTGCGGCTGCACCAGAGTTTTGTACAGCTGCAGCATGACCTCAAGGTTCCGAAACTCAATCCCTCAACCAATAAAAGCAAACACACTGCATGCTTTCTTAACAACCTTTTTAACCTGGCTGGCAACTTTCAAGGATCTATGTACATGGACACTGAGATCTCTCTGCTCATCTACACCACCAAGAAACTTACCATTTGCCAAATACTCTTTATTCATGTTACTCTTTCCAAAGTGAATCACCTCACACTTTTCCACATTAAACTCCGTTTGCCACCTCTCAGCTCAGCTCTGCAGCGTATCTATGTCCCTCTGTAACCTACAACATCCTTCTGCACTATCGACCTGAGCAACACCAGCAAATTTACTAACCCATCCTTCTATGCCCTCATTCAGGTCATTCATAAAAATGACAAACAGCGTTGTCCCAAAATAGATCCTTGCAGTATACTAGTAACTGACCTCCAGGATGAATTTTTCCCATCAACCACCACCCTCTGTCTTCTTTCAGCTAGCCAATTTCTGATCCAAACTGCTAAATCACCTTCAATCCCATGCTTCCTTATTTTGTTCAATAGCCTACCGTGGAAAACCTTATCAAAAGCCTTCCTGAAATCCATATACACCACATCAATCACTTTACTGTCATCCACCTGTTATCATCTCAAAGAACTCAATAAGGTTTTTTGAGGCATGATCTACCCTTCACAAAACTGTGTTGACTATCCCTAATCAATTTATTCCTTTTCTAGATGACTATAAATCCAATCCCTTATAACCTTTTACCCACAACTGAAGTAAGGTTCCCTGGTCTATAATTACCAGGGTTGTCTCTACTCCCATTCTTTAGCAAGGGGCCAACATTTTCTATCTTCCAGTCTTTTGGCACTATTCCTGTAGACAATGACAACATAAAGATCCAAGCTAAAAGCTCGGCAATCTCCTCCCTGGTTTCCCAGAGAATCCTAGGATAAATCTCACCTGCCCCAGGGGACTTATCCATTTTTAAACTTTCCAGAATTGCTAACACCTCTTCCTTGTGAACCACAATCCCATCTTGTCTAGTAGTCTGTATCTCAGTATTCTCCTTGACAACGTTGTCTTTTTCTAGTGTGAATACTGATGACAAGCATTCATTTAACTCTTCCCCTATCTCCTTTGACTCCACACACAACCACCACTATTACCCTTGATTGGCCCTAATCTTACTCTTGTCATTCTTTTATTCCTGATATACCGATAGAAAGCTTTAGGGTTTTCCTTGATCCTATTCGTCAATGACTTCTCATGTCCCCTCCTGGCTCTTCTTAACTCTCTCTTTAGGTCTTTCCCGGCTAACTTGTAACTTTCAAGTGTCCTAACTGAGCTATCACATCTCATCATAACATAAGCCTTCTTCTTCCTTTTGACCAGAGATTCAACTTCCTTAGTAAACCATGGCTCTCGCGCTCGACCACGTCATCCCTGCTTGACAGGTACATACTTATCAAGGACCCACAATAGATGTTCCTTGAATAAGCTCCACATTTCAATTCTGCCCATCCCCTGCAGTTTCCTTCCCCATCCTATGCATCCTAAATCTTGTCTAATTGTATTGTAATTGCCTTTCCCCCAGCTATAACTCTTGCCCTGCGGTATATACCTATCCCTTTCCATCGCTAAAGTGAACATAACGAAATTGTGGTCACTATTACCAAAGTGCTCACCTACCGCCAAATCTAACACCTGGCCGGGTTCATTACCCAGTACCAAGTCCAATGTGGCCTCGCCCCTTGTTGGCCTGTCGACATATTGTGTCAGGAAACCCTTCTGCACACACTGGACAAAAGCTGACTCATCTAAAATACTTGAACTATAGTATTCCCAGTCAATATTTGAAAAGTTAAAGACCCCATAACAACTATTCTGTCACTCTCATTCCTATCGAGGATTACCTTTCCTATACTATCCTCTACATCTCTGGAACTATTCGAAGGCCAATAGAACACTCCCAACAGGGTGACCTCTCCTTTCCTGTTTCTAATCTCAGCACATGCTACCTCAGTAGATGAGTCCTCAAATGTCCTTTCTGTCACAGTAATACTGTCCTTGACTAACACACACACACACACACACACACCTTGCTAGCTTCTCTGTTCTTACTGAAACATCTAAATCCTGGAACCCGTAATAACCATTCCTGTCCCTGCTCTACCCGTCTCTCTGAAATAGCCACAACATCAAAATCCCAGGTACCAACCCACCTTATTCCAGATGTTCCGGGCGTTAAAATAGACACACTTCAAGCCAACTTCTTGCTTGCTTGCTGGTGCCTTTTTGCAACCTTTAAACCTTATTTCTAACCTCCCTACTCTCAAACTCCTGTATAGTCGAACTACAATTTAGGTTCCCATCCCCCTGTTGAATTAGTTTAAACCCATTCAAAGAGCATTAGCAAATATCCCCCCCCAGGATATTGGTACCACTCTGATTCAGGTGAAGACTGTCTTGTTTGTAGATGTCCCACCTACCCCAGAAAGATCCCCAATTATCCAGGAATCCAAAACCCTCCCTCCTGCACCATCCCAGTAGCCATGTGTTCAACTCCTCTCTCTCCCTATTCCTCGCCTTGCTAGTACATGACACAGGCAACAAACCAGAGGTAACAACGGTGTTTGTTCTCGCTCTAAACTTTCACATTAGCTCCCTGAATTTCTGCCTTAAATCCTCATCTCTCTTCTTACCTATGTCATGGTGCCGATGTGGACCACGACTTGGGGCTGCTCCCCCTCCCCCTCAAGAATTCCAAAAACACGATCAGAGACATGACGAACCCTGGCACCTGGGAGGTAACACACCAACCGTGAGTCTCTCTCGTTCCCAAAGAACCTCCTATCTGTCCCCCTAACTATGGATTCCCCAATGCTTAATGGTCTGCTTCTCTCCTCCTTCCCTTCTAAGCAACAGGGACAGACTCTGTACCAGAGACCTCTGCCCCATTGTTTACCCTTGGTAAGTCATCCCCCCCCAACAGTATCCAAAACGTTATACATATTGTTGAGGGGAATGGCCACAGGGGACCCCTGCACTTTCTGCCAGTTCCCTTTCCGTCTCCTGACGGTAACCCATCTACCTTCTACTTATACCTGAGGTGTGACTACCTCCCTGTAACTCATCTCAATAGACCAAATGATCTAAAGTTCATCCAGCTCCAGCTCCAGCTCTCTAACATGGTTTTCAAGGAGGTGGAATTGGGTGCACTTGCCACAACTGCCCTAACCTCCATTCCCACTATTCTAAATTCCTAATGAGATTACTGAAAAACTAAAACTAAAAAAAACTAGTCATATTTTGTCATCATTACTAACATGCCCCATCAAAGCCAAGGCAGTGCTGCCTGTCAATGAGTTTCTCCCTCTTACTCCCCCTTTCATCTTGCCTCCCTTTTATGATGAGCTGCTCCCTTTCACAATTAACCCCCCTGCACCCCAGTATTCTCAATCTGCATTATTGAGTTCCCTAGCTTCCATCTTATAGCAGTGGCCTCTGACAACACCACCTTGACATTCTGAGAAAACCCTTGGACTGACTGGCACCCACCCACACGACTGACCTAGAGAGAAGAGCCCTGACTGATGAATGATTGTATGCCTGACTGATATTGGTGCAACTTCCAAACTGTGCACTGTGACTAATTGCACTAAACCTGCAGGACTGACCATTGTTGACTCTCCAAACTTTAGCAAACCATAGCACTGACCAACTCAAGCAGCTGACTGACCACGTTCGAACTTCTGGACTGGAAACCCTGATTAACTACACTTTCAAATTGGAAATTGCTGCCAGCTATTTTTTATCCAGAGGTTGGGAGATTGGGAAACTCCATCTGCATAAGGTGAATTAGAATAATAATGGATGCTCATCCATTCAAATGGGCCTCTCGCCATTCACTATCAAAATTATCATCTCATCTTACCGTTCAACACTTGGTTTTGAATTGGCTTTTCTCTTCTCAATGTCAAGAATCTCATTTCTGCTGTTCTCACCCTAATTTCCTCACTGACTCATCAGTATCCACATCATTCAGGGACTGAAAAGATTTCAGCCCATGTTCTTGCTCCAATAATCCTGTAATTATATACCTCTAAAAACAAAAACAGAGATTGCAGGAGAGAGTCATCAGATCTGGTAGCATCTGTGAAGAGAGAAATAGAATTAACCTTTATATGTCTCTAGTAACTTCAACGTGAGGTTGTCTGTAGAATTGTTTAGTAAATTATGCCAACACAACTTTAAAGTTAGTTTACCATTGGGTAAAACATTGCTTGTGTTGGTCAATTTGAATGGATCACATTATCAGATAAGCAAATATTAAGCCATTTGTTATTCTTATTGAATAATCCACACATTGGAAACACATTGAATAGAATTGTAAACAGGCAACTAGGTCAATACAACACAACAGTGGTGATTAATATGCTGAACATTATGAATTTAAACACAATCTTTATGTTTGTTTCTGTTGTTAATAAAATCAAAGTAGGAATGGACAATTAAATCTTTGAGACATTCAAAATATGCATTGGTTAAAAAAGCATTGCAAACCCATGACTGCCACTTGAAGATAATTATTGTTTTCAGTCTGTTTTATGAGCACACTGTACCATCTCTTGTTTATGTGGCCTATGGGTGTCAATGCTTACATGCTTGGATGGTGCTCCCTTTTACTCAGCTGTCAATATCCTTGGTCTCTAGCATCCCGAGTTCATCCTTAATTTATAATAAGTCTCTTTGATTCCATTTAATACTTTCATACTCTATATTCAGACATAGTTGTTTATACATGTCATTGAATACAGTTTTTCTCACATTATATTTTACATTATGCTCTCCCCAGCCTCCCACGAACCTGCCCTGCTCATTCCCACACTTCATCCTCCCCTAGCTAGGACACAAGGCTTGCGAGCTTTTATTGGGCAAACTGTACAGTTGGTACTAGCCACCCACGCCTTGGGATCGGAAATGCATCGAATGCAATTATAAACAGGCAACCAGGTCAATAAAATACAATAGTGGTGATTAATACTTTGAATATTATCAGAATTTGTTGTATTTGTTTCTATTGTTAATACAATCAAAGTAGGAATGGAAAATTAAGTCTTTGACACATTCGAAATAGGCATTGGTTGAAAAAGCATTGCTAACCCATCACTGTAACTGAAGGAGGCTTTTTCGTGCCAATAAAGTAACCACTTAAGGGCTCAATGGGTCTATACTATTGTGGGTAAAATACTGAGGTAGTCAGACAAGCAAAGTCAAAAAACATTCAGGACACAGTTGCCATGTCAACCAATTTTATGGCCTCACCACCTCTGGGGTGAAGTAAAATTCTGGGTGTGGTGATTGTTAAACAGCAAGAAGGAAGATGTAAACAGGCTTCACTGGAATGGGCAGACATGAGGCAATAACAATTTAATTTGTCTATATGTGAGGTTGTATCTGCAATAATCCTGAAACATAAGAGCATGGAAGGATGTGAATCAAGAAAGGCATCTAGAGTTCTCTGAAAACAATAGTACAGATAGACAAGGCCATGAAAAGGCTCAACAGTATTTTAAGTTTTCTAAGCAGGGAGGTAGAGTAGAAGACAGCTAGAGTTAGCCACTTAATCTATATTTATTAGAGCCTATCTGGGATTGATCTAAACTTAAGTATTCCAACTCATCCTTGACAGCCTCTCACAGTCTACCTTTCATAGCCTTGAGCTAATTGATAACTCTAAAGCAAATCAAGTCATGACTGAGCGTAGCATGTGTGGAGTGTTTGGAGATTGGCAAGTTGAGGAAATCTCAATAGCTTTTTGAAGCTCTAAATTTATTTGCATTAAACATTTAATGAATTGGATTTAATTAAAAGTTATTGCTTAAATTCAACAGCCAAGGGCTTAAGCAAAGTTACACAAACTATCCCGTGTGGAACATCTGTAGTTGTTTCATTAAGGAAGCTCGTCTGAACTGTTTGTAGTGGAATTTGAATGGGTTAGTTTTAGGACTCCTACTATTCCTTATTTATACTTATGACCTAGATCTTGGTGCACAGAGGACAGTTTCAAAGTTCAGAAATGATACAAAATTTTGAAGCATTACAAGGACAGTCTGTGACTTCAAAAGAGTACTGACAAGTTGGTGGAGAGGCAGGTAAGTGACAGGATGGAGTTCAATTCAGATGAGTGTTAGCTGATACATTTTGTTAGCAGGACGACAGAGAGCCTATAAAAACGGAAGGTACTAATATAATTGGTGCACACGAGCAGAGAGACATGGATGTATATGAGCATAACTAATTAATGGTAGCAGAATACGTGAAGACAGCAATTAATAGAAAGTAAAATATTTTAGCCCCTATTAACAGGGGCTTAGACAATGTGAGAGATTATGTTGAACCTATTTAAGGCATCAGTTGGATATCAGCAATGATACTGTGTTTACTTCTGAATACCGAACAATAAGAAGGACATGAATGCATTGGAGAGAGTTCAGAAGAGACATATAAGGATGCTCCCACCAATGGGAAACCACAGTTATGAAGATCAATTGGAGAAGTTGGGATTGTTTTCTTTGGAGATGAGAATGATAAGATGGATTTGATAGATGCTTTCAAAATCGTGAAAGGCCTGGATAGAATATTTAGGGAATTATTGTTTGAGTGGCTTCAATCCAGCACAGAAAAAAAAAATCTTCTGCCCATTATGTCTGAACGAGTCAAAAACAAGCAGCTAACTCTGCTAATCCAATTTTCCAGCCCTTGGCACTGTATGTCTTGCTGAAACTTTATTGCTGGAACAGCACAGCAGGTCAGGCAGCATCTAGGGAACAGAAGATTCGACGTTTTGGGCACATGCCCTTCTTCAGGAAGAAGAAGGGCATGTGCCCGAAACGTCGAATCTTCTGTTCCCTAGATGCTGCCTGACCTGCTGTGCTGTTCCAGCAATAAAGTTTCAGCTTTGATCTCCAGCGTCTGCAGACCTCACTTTCTCCACTGTATGTCTTGGCATCACCTCCCTTCCCATCCCCCGACTCCCTTCCCAGCCCTTCCCTCTCCCTTCCATTCCTCTGATCGACCCTTCCTTCCCGCTACCAACCGGATTCATTCCTTCCATTGACCAACCAGGTCATACCCTCTACCTATGTTCACCTATCCCTACCTCACCACCCCAACTCCTCCCTGGCCCTTTATCTGCAGCTCTCCTTACACCCACCTCCAGTCCTGAAATGTTGATTTCTCCGCCTCCTGATGCTGCCTGACTTGCTGTGTTTTTCCAGCCTCCTGCTTGTCTGCCTTGGATTCTAGCATCTGCAGGGTTTTTTTGTCTCTACCATGCTTATAGAGTCCCACCACCATATTGGTAAAAAGATTTGCCTCACAACCCCTCTAAACTTTCTGGCCCCTTACTCATTGATCCTTCCACCAAGGGAGAAGTTGATTACTCCCTGCCTCTCCAAGTGCAAATTAATTCTGTCTGTCCCTCAACATTGCTTCAAGTAGTTTCCCTACCACTGATGTTAGACTGACTGGCCTACAGTTTCCTGGTTTATCCCTTTCTCCCTTATTGAATAATACCGCGTAGCCTGTCTCCAGTCTTCTGGCTCCTCTCTTATGGTTAGAGAAGAATTGAAAATCATTGCCAGTGTCCCTGCTACTGCATCCATTACCTCACTCAATGGATGACTATTTAAATAATGTGCCTTGTTGGGGAAAGTTGGTAGGAGGATGACACCAAGTCATAATGCTCATTTGGAGAGCAAGTGAGGACACGATGGGCCTCTTTCTGAACCATTGTGTTTCTGTGAGGTCTACTTCATCCATCACCCCTGTGGTCTCTGGTCTGCATTAGGCAAGGTAATGCTTTGAATTAACCTTTTTAATTCTTGTTAATAAATCTCTCTATGGTCCCTCTGACCAACCCTCTGAGACATTTACTTTCCTTCAACTCTGATTTTTAAAAACATTTCAGACTTTAACTACTGTTCTAGTGTTTGTGACCTACTTTAAACCGTAATGCTATTGTTGCCTCTGCCTGTGTGAGCATCAGAAGTTAAAAAAATAGGAACAAGAATAAGGCTATCAACCCCTTAAGTCTATTCGATCACTCAATAGGATTATAGCTGCTCTGGTGTGGCCTTCACTCCAGTTTTGTATCTGTCCCCCATTACCCTTGATTCTCTTATGAATCAAAATACTGACTGATCGGTGTTGCAATAAAATGAACCTTTGTTTCAATCAATAAACAATGGAAGGTACAAATTAGGACTGTACTGTGTAAACTGATGTTCAGTTGCTCTTAGTTAAAACTGTGCAGAGTTTCTTGCAGATTATTTTTTTGTGTTTTTCCCAATTTTAATCAGGTTGATCGTGCTTCTAATTGGTGCTGAAGGTACTGAGCTACTAAGGGGATTGTGGTATTCTTCATGGAGGCTCTTCTAAGAGGCACATTCTGGGAAGAGACAGGATATCAAAAGCAAAAAGGCAATAGAGGTGCCAGGTCAAACAAAAAGAGGAATGATCAATGGTATTCATCTCCTCCGAGAGAACTACAGCAATATAGCTGCTGTTGTCTAAACATCAGTGCATAGTGAAGGCTTCAAATCTCTAGGGAGGCAGTGGCAGCAAATAGAATCCATCCTGAACAAGACCTGTAGCCAGCTATTGTAGATAATGCAGTGTTACCTAGAATCAAAGAAACTACAGTACTGAAATTCTTTGCCTTTAGATCTCTCCAAGGCACAATTGAAAAACACGGAAGGACATTAAAACAAGAAAGAAGGTGCTGAGCAGAGAATGGTTCCATGGTTGAGGTACTTTATTTGTATAGCTATGTTGCAGAAGATTAGGCTGTTCTGCTTGGAGAAGAGATTTGACAGAAAAAGTCATTAGGGAGCTGGGCAGAGTGTATCAAGATAAAAATAATTCTATTGAATGAAAGGGTTGAAAACCAGAGAGCACTAATTTAATATGATTGGCAAAAGAAGTGATGGCAATGGACAAAAATATTTTCACACAGCGAGTACTTAGGATTTCGAAAACACTGCCTAGAATGCGGCAGAGATAAATTCAATTGAGTCTGTCACAAGGGAATTAGATCAGTTTCTGAAAAAGAAGAGAGAATGTGGAAAAGGCACTGATCTTATTGAGAGCCAGCAGAGATCAACATGGCAAATGGCCTCCTTCTGTGCTGCAACCATTAACTGATTCTGTTTCAACAACATCACTTAAGCTGTAGCATACATTTACATTAAGTAAGTCACTGGTGCCTCCTTTTCGACAGAAAAAAGTCAAGGTTTGCTGCACTGACATTAAGAAACAACAGACTATGCCTAGGGTTGAAACAGATTGCAGGATTTCCCTTTATCTGAGGACTTATTGGCTACCACCTTGATACTCTTTGGGTTTTTTCAAGTGACCTCATAACCTTAATGAATTTCAAGGACTTCCAGTCCATCATTGAATCGCCAGTAATTTATTGTACAGTCTGTTCATTTGCCTGGCAGTTGCCAAGAAAAATTTCTATTATGTCCTCTCTTTCCCA
Source organism: Chiloscyllium plagiosum (assembly GCF_004010195.1). Classification (NCBI taxonomy): domain Eukaryota; kingdom Metazoa; phylum Chordata; class Chondrichthyes; order Orectolobiformes; family Hemiscylliidae; genus Chiloscyllium; species Chiloscyllium plagiosum. The sequence goes on along the minus strand of NC_057712.1, from coordinate 21,917,544 downwards.
TTCCTGCACTGAACAGTTGGCTGCATTGTGACAAAGCCTTTCTCTTGTATACTTTGAAACACAACAATACAACTTTACTAAAATTGAAACAAATGTCAACTGAAACCGAGATATTAATGCTACATTATGAATAAGCATGGCACAGTGCTTGTCAGAAGGCAAATGGAAATGAGGAACAGTAGTGTTGTGAGTAGTGAGGCTGCTTAGATATGGAGCAGAGAATAATTGACCTGAGAGGCAACACTTTTTCCCCTATTATTCATGAGTAGTCATATAAGTTAAAGATTTTTTGGAAGCCTGTAAAGTACCCAATTCACCTCTTCTTTTAGATTCAAGTGTACAAAAAACATGGACTGGGATCTGTACTTAACAAAAATTACTATCCATTACAAATAAATTGACTTTAGCTAGGATTAAACAATTATGAACTGTTGACATAAAATTCTACTAGTTAACACTCTAACGCACCCTTATAGAACTACCCTTCGTATGTATACAAACAAACGAAAGACACAAAAACAGTGGTGTAATTGTTGGAAGAAAGATCAAGCAGGCAGTTCATTGGTTTTTGTCCATAAGTTTCACTAAGATGATACTTTTTGGTTGCCAGTATTTGCTGATCATTGATCGATTTCTCTGTTCTCCAGGTTTTATCACTGCTGTGCATGAAGCGCAGGGTGACTGGTTCACAAATTATACATTCTCTGACTCACTGATTTGAAGTCACCACTTACAAGTGGTGAGGGAAAATAAATTGTCTTTCTTCAGGCTTCACACACATCATTTACTGCATCTGCTTCACCCGATGTGGCCTCCTCTATATTGGGGAGACAGGCCGCCTACTTGCGGAACGTTTCAGAGAACACCTCTGGGACACCCGGACCAACCAACCCAACCACCCCGTGGCTCAACACTTCAACTCCCCCTCCCACTCCACCAAGGACATGCAGGTCCTTGGACTCCTCCACCGCCAGACTGACCTCTATGCCCCTATCCCCACTCCGGCCTATCACCCTCACCGTAACCTCCTTCCACCTATCGCATTTCCAACGCCCCTCCCCCAAGTCCCTCCTCCCTACCTTTTATCTTAGCCTGCTGGATACACTTTCCTCACTCCTGAAGAAGGGCTTATGCCCAAAACGTCGATTCTCCTGCTTCTTGGATGCTGCCTGACCTGCTGCGCTTTTCCAGCAAAACATTTTCAGCTTTTTTCAGGCTTTAGGCATGTTTTAACTGCAAGGAGAAAGGTAACAACTCCTTTCCAGAGGTCCAAAGGCTTCTGCCCATATCTTTCATACAAAAGCTGTTCAGCTACTGGGAATCACTCACATAGTTGTTAGTAGACAGAAGGCCTTTGTCACCAATGACAAAGCCACGGCCTTCATTGCTCAGTTCTTTGAGTCATGTTGAGGCTGTACAAGACATTGGTGATGCCTCTTCTGGAATACTGTGTTAGTTCTGGTTACCCAGTTGTAGGAAGGATTTTATTAAGCTGGAGAGGGTTCAGAAGACATTTACCAGGATGTTGCTGGGATGGAAGGTTTGAGTTATAAAGAAAGACTGGATGGACTGAGACTTTTTTCACTGGAGCATAGGCGGATGAGAGGCAGCTTGATAGAAGTTTATAAAATAATGACAGATGTAGACAGAGTTCAGCTCAGCGAGCAAACCTACACCCTAAATCTCAACCTGAGCTACAAACCTTCACAAACCTTGCATAGACAGAGTTAATGGTAGTGATCTTTTCACTAGGATGAGGGATTTCAAGACTAGAGGTCAATTTTTTTAAGGTGAGAGGAGAGGGGCAAATCTTTTACGCAGAGCATGGTTCACATGTGGAATGAACTCCCTGAGAACGTGGTAGCTGTAAGTACAATTACAGCGTTTAGAAGATATTTAGATAAGCACATGAATATGAAAGGTTTGGAGGGATATTGGCCAGGGGCAGGCAGGTGGGACTAGTTTAGTTGAGATTATGTTTGGTATGGACTGGTTCAACTGAAGGATGTTTTTCCATGTTGTACGATTCTATTCCTCTATGATTCTATGATCAGTCACCATTCTACAAACCAATCAGCTACTTGTTACAGGTCAGATCTCATTATTCATATACCCCCTGTTGCCACATGCAATGAACTTTTCCTGACTGGTTGAACAAACAAAAATGTACAATTAGTGTTTGTAGCTTGCTTTTAAAACATGTGGCAGTCCTTTCCCCAATCCTTGATTATTAAAGTGGTCCTTTTCTCATTTCAGTCCACCATCAAAAGCACAGAAAAACAAAACAATGCTGTCTTCACACTTTGAATGAAGTTCTCTAACAATTATATATGAAAATAGTTATGAAGAAGGTTAATGTAGTTCTTACATTGGCTTCATCCATTCTATTGATGTTGCATAATGAGGACAAGGCATTCTATTCTAGCTTTCAGAGGGAGAAAATGTATCTGTACCCACTCCATAAGGTTCTAGTTATTATTTCTGACCAAATGTTGTTCCACTTTGTGCCATCATGCAATAAATCTTCTTAAATTCAGGAACAGTGCTTTTTTCAAGATAGTCTCTTTGTTATATGCTGTAACATTATTCACTAGTTAGGCCCAAGGAAAAGCAAAGTCAGAGAAGGACTGACGCCAACAAGCTACATCAAATAACTCTTACACAGTACCACATACTAGCAGAGGTCCAAGTCACCTGGGAAAATACCACAGTGACAAGTGATTAAAATTAACAGGAGATAAAAGCAAGGTTATTGAAAATTGTGAAGTGGAAATGGGTCAGAAATGAAAATGTAAGTTTCATCATAGAATAAGGTTATGAATAGTCAAATTCTTCCTACATTTACCATAATTATGTAAATAAAACTACCATTCTAGATTTATATAACACTCCCTTTTGGACAACACAGCAATCTGTTTACAATTGTTTTAAAACAGCTAGTTCTTCTATAATGTGTTGGTTCTGTTCCTGTGCGATACCATGATACAGAAAATCACACAATGGAAATCATGGGGCCAATGGGAAAAACAGGGTTGGGGCAAACCACCAAAAATATCAATTAAAAACCTCAACAAAAATAGTAGTTAGCCTAACACAAATGATAGTACAGTCTAAATAATTTTTAAAATCATATATTTTAATAAAATAATACACTAAAACATTAAAATCACTGACTACAGCACTGTAGCTTTCACGAAGCTCTCCACCAGAAAGCACATGTGCTGACTGACCAGGCGATGCCGATACGGAAGTCCAGTCCTCCTCAAGGTTCTCCCTGGTATGGAATAAAGTTCCTTCTAAAAGTAGGCTGCAATTCCCAGTTTCAAGTTCAGTTTAAAGGCTTGCAGGGCTGATTGCATTCCTGCTTTAGCTGAACACACTGAATTTGCATTTTGTAGACAGAGGATCCTGAGGCTGGGTTTTGTTGGTTAGCCAGTGCTGGGGATGGAATCATGTAACAGTGAATGGGAGTTCCTTTATGAATAAAAGCTCTGCAATTCACTCATTTCATTACGAGCAAATCGCATTTAATAAACAGCGTTATAGGAGAACTACCTGTGGTGTGGTAACATTAGTTACACTGATGGTTCTGGCAAATTGTCCACTAAATTGTGAATATTTTCCCCTTTGGTACTACAGGTAGTGGAATAAGAAAACAATACCAGGTTTTCATGAGAAATTGGACAGGCTTTTGCCAATGAAGGATTATTTGAAGTGCACAAGAGAAAATTGTGGATTTGGAACCTCAATGGACCAAGGTTTTCTCCTGCCTGAAACTGTTGTTACAATACTATTGGACACAACTGGACATTTGTATTACTCAGGTAGGAAAATAGTGTAAAAATACGAGATGAAGCAAATATTGAACCTTGTAACCATATTCAGAGATAGCAGATCTTCTAAACAATGGGACCATAAAATGACAGGGGCAGCTCGATTTATTTAAAAAAAAGATGAAATAAATAATGTAAGAATTGGAAACCAAAACAAGACATAAACATTCACTTGGAGAAGGATGCAGCTGATCAAGAAAGGGCTGAAAGGTTAACTACACTGCTGAGCCTCTGTAAAGAGTCAAGACAAATCGAGATGGGGTGGCACGGTGGTGCAGTGGTTAGCACTGTTGCCTCACAGCGCAAGAGACCAGGGTTCAATTCCCACCTCAGGCGACTGACTGTGTGGAGTTTGCACATTCTCCCCGTGTCTGCGTGGGTTTCCTCCGGGTGCTCTGCTTTCCTCCCACAGTCCAAAAATGTGCAGTTTAGGTGAATTGGCCATGCTAAATTGCCCGTAGTGTTAGGTGAAGGGGTGAAGTGTGTGGGTAGGTTGTGCTTCGGCGGGTTGGTGTGGACTTGTTAGGCCGAAGGGCCTATTTCCGCACTGTAAGTAATCTAATCGAATCTGAATCTGAGACCAGTTGAATAACCAGACAGAAAAGTATGATTGGGTTGTTGCTACATGACTCTGAAAGACTGACTATATTTCTGGTCAGCTCATCATAAGTATATATCTGCATTTGGGAGCTTGCAGAGACCAGCAGCAATGATTTAATTAACATCAATGGAAATCAATAATCAGAAAAGATGGGTGATCATCCAAGTTCAAACTTCGCAGTCTTGCTGGGTGTGAATATTTTAAGTTATGAAGAAAGCTTAAGAAAAATTGAGAGAAAGCAAAGGTTTTGAACTGATCTCATGAAAGTTTTGAAGATTATGGGGAAAAATGTCAAAATGTTTGCAGGCAAATTGTTGTGAGTTGTGAAAGCTTAAAATACCAGGAGTAGATATTTAAACATTGTATATATAGAGTTGGACGTTCAACCAGGTAGATGTTGAGGGTATAATAATATAGAATGCTGATGATTACTAAAGAAAGCATAACATGAAGCATTGGGATGCGTATACACATTGTGTCTTTTGTATAACTCTTATCAACCGCTAACTGTCAACTAGAGTTAGAAGCTGCTTTGTTAAAGATGAAATGTTCAGAAATGGAAAGAAATGGAGTTCAGTCATAAACTGCAGATTTTGACTGCAGATTCTGAATAAATGATCTGTGAACATGATAGTGCACAGCTCATGGGAAACAAATCAGTGAAAAGCTCTCACGTGATCGGAGGTGATTTGGTAATCTGATCAGGATGTTGTATGGGAGGGGATAACCAAACCCAGTCTGATCGACTGGAACTAGATACCAGAAGAACAAGCTTGTGTTGTACTTCTTCATAATCTGCGGTGGGAATGTGACTTGGGGCTAGTGTTCCTTTCAGGCAGGCAGAACAGTAATTTGGAGTTAAAGTTAAATGTCAGGTATAACAGAGAACTCTGCTTGCAGCAAACGGGTTCAAAGCATTTTCTTGCAACAGGAGTTGTTCAAAGAGTTGGCATACAGGGATCAGGTTTTAAAGAAGCAAAATCTCATAGCATGGACACCATTACAGGCTTGAGCGATTTGACAATGTGGCAGTGTCCACTGGTATAATTGTGCAATCTCACATCAGTTTCTGAAAGCTCGTGACAACTTTGAAAGGTAATGAAAAGTACGATTCTAAAGATAAATGCTTTTTGAGATATGGCATCACAGTTTATCGGTGCCAAACTGATTAGTCTTGACAGCTTCCTGCTTACAAACATTTTGCGAGTCTGGCATTTTTCCACACGGATGTTGCATGTTGTAATTTGCGGTTTCTTCCAACATTTTTTATTCATGCTCAAAGTAGTTTTGATGAGCAGGTAGATGGGAGGATATTAGTTCCCTTCACCCAAGTGAAAATCATGAAGTAGAACAGTTAAGTTTCATGTAGTAGGCTTGCCATTCTTTAAGGGTGATCTGATTGAAGCATTCAGTGTATTAACCAGAAATGAAAGGGTAGATAGAGATAAACTATTTCTGCTTGGGATATTATAACAAGGGAGTATGATCTGACAACTAGGGCCAAACTATTCAGGAGAGATGTTAAGAAGCACTTCTACACACAAAGGGTAGTAGATGTTTGGAACTCTCTTCCACAATTGGCCTTGGATGCTGGATTATTTGTTAATTTTAAATCTGAGATAGATAATGCTTTGTTGAACGAAGATATTAAAGGATATGGGGCCAAAGGCAAGTATATGGAGTCAGGGCACAGATCAGCCTTGATCTTATTGAATGGTGGAACAGATTTGAGGGATCAACGGCCCACTGCTGCTCCTATTCTCCTGTTTACGTTTCAGCCTGAATAATGCCACTGTTTTCTTGGGATGGTTTGGAGTGTCGAGCTGCCTGCCTGACCTAGGTAGTGTACATGAATAAATATAAGGTGTAGTATAATGCTGTCCTTGAGACTCCATTTGTACTTTTATCCACCTACTGATATGGGCACAGAGGCGCATCAAGAAATAATAGAGAAGGGAAATTAGTTCAGTGCTTTTGCTTATCAATAATTTTTTTAACATATAGAACAAATAGAAATATGCTTTTTCATCCCATCATTTACACATGCCATCCAAAACTAAACATGCCACCCAACTCCATTGCTCCTTCCACTGAATACTGGGATCTTTCGTGCCTGACATTGCTAGGCCACAAATAATGGGAAGTACTCACTACAACATCATATCACCCTTTCCTTTTAAATGTATTCTGTATGCTCATAATTGGGAAGATATATCGCACGGCCAAAAGGAATGGCCAGCAGAAAGTGAGTAGTGTTGGGTGGTAATTGAATGTTCCTTGCTCTTAATCACTTATACGCTTCCTGATAAAATTTCAGCCTATCATGAGGCAAATGACTTCATTGCTGAATTACTGGCTACTGTCACATCCTTTGAGGCTATAAATAAAATGGTCAATTCAATAGGTTTTGGAGTCCTGCAGGATGATAGCCAGTGCAGGCCAGATAGAGGTCCCAGAGTACTAAAACTTGAAAACAGTTGAGAAAGTAATTTTCTGGTTTACGGAAAGTTGCCAAACCAAAATGATAACTGTGTTGGGTTGGCTTGCAGCACTCCGAAAGCTAATGCTTCCAATTAAACCTGTTGGACTATAACCTGGTGTTGTGTGATTTTTAACTTTGCTATGGTAGAGTGATGGTATCACGAGCATGCCTGTTAAAGACATATTGACATAACACAACAAATTAGGAACTGCAATATGATCATGTGTGATTTAGTGCCATTAGTCACAGGCTGTACATTGATGGAATGACAAGCATTTCTATTTATGAATGATGCTATAGCTAGTTCAGTAACACATCTTGCAACACCCGGGCGTTCTATGATGCCTAGTTCTTGCAGGAATCCTGCTTCATGGTAGAAGGGCGAGACTTTCAAATTCCTCCATGACCTTGTCCCTGCCCTAACTCAAGTCTCCTCCAGCTCCACTAATCTCTGTTAACTTCTGCCATCTAATTCTAACCTCTCGAAAATCCCTGATTTTACTGGTTGCACCATTGATGTCTTTGGTCTCAGCTGCTGAGGGCTTGAGCTCTGAAATTAATGCCCTGACTGAAAGACTAGCAGACTTGCCAACTTTAAGGGCATTTAAATAGTTATTGGATAGACATATGGATGAGAACAGATTAGCACAGGATAGATGGGCTTCGGATTGGTTTCACAGGTTGGCATAACATTGAGGGCTGAAGAGCCTGTACTGCGCTGTAATGTTCTATGTTCTATGTTCTAACTCCATCCCTAATTTCTTCTGCTTCTTCTTCCCTGTCCCTTTGGCAAAGCTTTTGGGCATCTGCCAAGTAGCTCCTTTTATTATGTTCTGAGACACCCATGTACACAAGTTAACTCAATTTATGCTGTTAAAGGTGTTACATAAATATAAATTGTGAGGTGTCTTTATTTGTTACTGCCTACTTTACATAGCAAATCTCTGATCATAATAAACAATGCATTAATTATCTACTCCATACAAATGGGGGCTGAAGGCTGGGAGATAAGGTAGAGAAATTTTATATTGTTTGAGAAAATGTTTGCTGCGTAAGAATGGCTGTTAACTTGACAGCCACCAACAAGACCATCCTGCTGATGAAAATGGATCTCCACAGCAGGCCAAAGTAGTATGCACAATCAGTGTGGCCAATTTTGCAGATGGAACTGCAAGAGTGTGGGTATGCCTTATTTGTGCATCCAATGTCTTCACATCTGTCTGCAATGTTCCTCTGATTTTCTTTCTCTCAGAGTTGTCAAATCTTGAAACTTAGAAGAATAATAAACATGCAATCCAGGTTTCAAGCCGTCAAATTAACTCCAGACCAACTTTTGGCCCCATAGGCACACTAAGCAGCTCACAGACCACAGACATTGATCAAATAGTTGCCATTATGGCTCACCCATGTCTCAGATGAATTATGAAAGACTTCTTCACAAAGAGAAGGCCAGAGTTACTGGAATTCCTCCTCAGTTAAGTGTGTGAATTCACCGTTTAACCTTAACCCTGTTTTCGGTTTGTTCAGTCATCACATACATTCCCAGGAGATTTTGCATTTGACATCAGATGCAGGATCCATGTGAGAAGATGTGGGATCCATCCCGAGGATATGGAGGGCAGCAGAATATGCAGGGAGCATCAGACTGAATCTTCTCGGATGCCATGTTAACAATTGTCATATTCCAGCAAATAAATGCAGTTTAATTCCCTTGAGCCCTCTTTGACAGCTTTAGAAAGAAAATAAAAGTGGTAAGGTAAGTGGGTGAGGGGTAGGGTGACAAATGGGTGAAAGGCTAAGGTACCAGTTGGTAAGGGGTTAAATTGATAGGTAAATGAGGGGGTTAGGTGGAAGGTAAGTGAGTGAGGGGCAGGATGATAAGTGGGTAAAAGAAAGGGTCAGATTAGGGATGGGGGCAGGACAGCATGTAGATGGAGGGCACAGTGACAGGTGGATCAAAGAGTTGGATTGCAGGTAAGTGGTTGAGGGGAACACAAGTGGTGGGTGAGTGAGTAAGAGGAGAGGGATTGATCAGAAGCCAAGGAGCTGTCAGGCATTTGATATAGGTTGGGGTGATAGCCTTGGTAAGGCTATCCAAAGGGAGTGTAGTCAGAGGAGTGAGTTCAAGTGTTTATTGGGGAGCTGGAAGATTTTTGTGGGTGTCATGTGAGTGGTGTTTTGGAGCCTGTGCTGCAGGAAGGATTTGGGTGAGTATTGTGTGTCTGCAGAGGGAGTCTGTGAGGGAGTTTATCAGGGTGGTGGGAAGGCAGGGAGAGGTGAAAATTGCAGGTCAGTGAGTAAAATGGGTTCAGATTTAGAGTTGGCTAGGAGTTAGAGGAAGTCTAATTCCTCTAACTTTTCCTGGCTCATTACCAAATCAAGTCGGTTGGAACCTTTGGAAGTCTGGCTGAAGCTCCTATTTGGCATTTGTGTCGGAGGATTTCAAATGCAAGGTAATGCCCATCAGATGTTTAAAACCCCCAGACAATTGTTGCATAGGCTCTGTGTCAGGACATTTTTCCTTCTCTGAATATTCAGAGACCAGACGTTTGGGATGGAGTTACAATGCAGGGAAAGCAGACATAGCACAGTGAGATACCCGAAAAGGTTTTGTGACGTTGGGTTAAAGAATCAATTTTGGTTAGTGCACTGGGAGAATTTCCTGTTCATCTTTCAAAGGTCAAGGGGTCTTTTATGTTAATCTGAAATGACAGACAGACAGAACCTCACATTAACCTTTTATATGAAAGACAGACTGTTCCAATGATGTACTGACAACACTGTCAGATTGTCAGCCTCGACTGTAATGGCAGGAGAGGGACGCAATCATATGCAATAAACCTTAAATGATATGTTTTGTATTAGTTGAAAAAAGCCTTTATTTGACTTTCTCTTTTAAAATTGAAATTGATATTTGAATTTTGTTGATTGAAGGGAGTCTGGAAGCAGGTAAATGAAGACTAACAATATTGATCTTGCCTTATTGATAATACTATATTCAAAGCTGAGATAGAGAAATGTTTAATCAGTAAGGGAATGAAGGGTTATGGGGAAAGATAGGAAAGTGCAGTTAAGGATTATCAGATCAGTTAATATTTCATTTAATGACTAAACAGACCTGATGGGCTGAATGGCCTTCTTAGAGTCATAGAAAAATAGAGATGTACAGCACAGAAACAGACCCTTCGGTCCAACTTGCCCATGCCGACCAAATATCCTAATCTAACAGAATCCCATTTGCCAGCACTTGGGCCATATCCCTCTAAACCCGTCTTATTCATACACACATTCAGATGCCTTTTAAATGTAATTGTACCAGCCTCCACCACTTTCTCTGGCAGCTCATTTCACACATGCACCACCCTCTGTGTGAAAAAGTTGTCCCTTAGTTCCCTTTTAAATCTTTCTCCTGTCACTCTAAACCTATACCCTTTAGTTCTGGGCTCCCACACCTAAGGGAAAATACCTTGTCTATTTACCCTATTCGTGTCTGCCATGATTTTATAAACCTCTATAAGGTCACCCCTCAGTCTCCGATGCTCCAGGGAAAACAGCCCCAGCCTATTCAGCCTGTCCTCTGCTCCTACATCTTATGATCTTAAGCGTATTGCTTATATAGTGTACATAGTCAATAAAAGTTGTTAGTCTTCATTACACTGGTTGCAGACTCTCTTTTGCTAAGAACATCCAAGCATCATTCTTGGAGTTAAAACATGGTGACAAGTAATGGTAAGGCTCAGAAAAGCAGCAAGGGTATCTCAGGGTCATCATGCAAATGTACAATCTAATGTCATAAAACAATTGCCTGGCAGTGGAAAAATCTGCCTAATATTCTCAAATACAGCTCCCAAGTTTAGTGTCTCACTTTCTCATTTTAGATTGAATTATTCTCTCTATCTGATATCAGAGACATGTCAAATGCTGCATTAACATGATATACACAGTATTTTGTAATTAGTGGAACTTACCTGCATAATGTCATGTTCCCAACAGCAAGTGACACTCACATGGATTGAAGGCCAGTCTTGGAAGTAACTAATATATCTTCCGACTGTGCAAATATTCCTCAAATTTGCATTTTGGAAATTTCAAATAAAGTTCAAGGGTAATGAAGATATCACATGGTGCAAAGTTGATGATTCTAACTTATTATTGGAAAGGAAATAGAGGCTCAGGGTTGCCACCAGCTCAGTTGGTGTGAAAGTCAATGTACCCATTGTAGTGTTCAGCAGTCAGTACACTGTAGGGAAGGAGAAGAGATTGTATGAAATTGAAGAGTGTTGTATCTAGATCTCTCTGCATTCAGTTTTCTAATGTTTTCTTAAAATTTGTATTAAGGCTATTGCTAATGCCAATGAGTAAAGAGAAACAAATCAAACTGGACATAAATATTGTAATTCCTTTAGTTTTGACATAAATAAGGAAACTTCTGAACAATGAATGGCCAGAGGTATGAGATCAATTTACCCAAGTACAGTTAACAATGATTTTTCACACATTTCTATATATTGACATAATAAAGTTGAAGTGGAGAAATGTACAGCATAGAATAGTTTTAGCTCACATTCTCAATAAAATCCTGAATCTTGTGTTTAGAAAGTGAATGAGCAAGAGGCTTTGCATCCCTCAGGCAGGTAAGAAAGACTATGTGGAGATATTTTCAACTTTACTGCATGGGCAATAAACAGCCTGAGAGGATCATAATTGTGATAGAGTCGGTTAATAGGAATTTCTATTGATGGTAAAATAATCCACAGATTGTGTGGACTGAATATATCTGTGCTTAAACTTATTAACATAATCCATCCATTCTAAATCAGCACAAGGCAAAGCAACAAAATCTGTTCTTCATTTTTTAAATATGTATTTTATGGTGATTAGAGATAAATATATTGTTAAAAATCGCCTCTCAGATCTACTTTCTGTCAGGAGCCAGATTTTGGATTTTACACTGGCTCACTTCGATGCGAGTTTCAGATCAAATTTCTTTTGGATCTTTGACATATGGTCATCTCAATCATCCGCAAATGCTTGGTTTCAAGGTCTTAGTGCCAGTCCTTCCTCATTCTCCTGTCTCTGTCTCTATGAAAAACTGAGGGACTAGGCTTTCGGTGCATCCTTAGCAGTTATATATGGATGCCTTTGGTCATTGCTATTATATCTGTTTATGCTGTTGCTGGGAAGCCATAAATGCTGCCCCACCTCTTAGAATTCCTCTTTTTCCCTGTACCCTCCACCCTACAAAATAATTCTAAACATGAGAACGCCACGTGCTGCATACCCCACTCTATCCCAATGCTGTTCGTAGACTCCCAGCATTGCAGAAAGAAGCCATGTGGCCCAACAAGCCCTGAAGAAGGGCTTATGCCTGAAACGTTGATTCTCCTGCTCCTCAGATGCTGCCTGGCCTGCTGTGTTTTTCCAGCATCACATTTTTCAACAATTCAATATCAATGCTCAAAAAAGCATCCCACCCAGATGCAGCCCTCCACACTGGGTTTGGAACACTACCCCGTGAGGAGAGATTGCTTCAACTAGGCCTGTACTCACTCGATGAAAGTGAGGACTGCAGATGCTGAAGATTAGAGTCAAGAGTGTGATGCTGGAAAAGCACAGCAGGTAAGGCAGCATCCAAGGAGCAGGAGAAACAACGTTTCAGGCAAAAGCCCTTCATTTCTGTGCTCACTAGAGCTGAGAATGATAAAAGAGGTTTTGAAATGCATAAAATTCTGATACAGCTGGACAGATTGGTTGCAGAGAGGATGCTTTCCTTGGTTGGGGATTCTAGAATCAGGAGCCACAGTCTGGGGATATAGGGTAGACCTTTCAGAACTGAGACGAGAAGTTTCAACACTCAACAAGCATAATGAAACTATGGAATTCTCTGCCAAAGAATGCTGTGGAGGCTAAGTCATTAAATATATTTAAGAAAGATATAAAGTTGTTTTTGATTTTAAATGTATTGGGGATATGGAGAGAAAGCAAGAATATGATGCAGGCATAGGTGATGGATTAGTAAATTTGCAGATGACACTAAAGTCAGTGGAGTAGTGGACAGTTTGGAATAATGTTACAGGTTGCAGGAGGATTTGGATAAATTGCAGAATTGGACTGAGAGGTCGCAAATGGAGTTCAATGCAGCTAAATGTGAGGTGATGCACTTTGGGAAGAATAACAGGAAGGCAGAGTACTGGGTCAATGGAAAGATTCTTGGTAGTGTGGATGTGCAGAGGGATCTTGGAGTCCATGTACATAGTTTTCTGAAAGTTGCCACCCAGGTGGATAGTGCTGTTACGAAGGCATACGTTAGGTTTCATTGGTAGTTGGATTGAGTTCCAGAGCCGCAATAGCATGCTGCAACTATACAAAATGCTGGCGTGGCCACACTTGGAATATTGTGTACAGTTCTGGTTCCCATATTTCGGGAAGGATGTGGAAGCATCGGAAAAGGTGCAGAGGAGATTTACCAGGATGTTGCCGGTGCAGAGGAGATTTACCAGGATGTTGCCTGGTCTGGAGGGATGGTCTTATGAGAAAAGGCTGAGAGACTTGGGTCTGTTCTCATTGGAAAGTAGAAGGCTAAGGGGGGTTTGATAGAGACATACAAGATGATCAGAGGATTAGGTAAGGTAGACAGCGAAAGACTTTTTCCTGATGTCAGCTTGTACGAGAGGGCATAAGTACAAATTGAGGGGTGATAGATTTAAGACAGATGTCAGAGGCAGGTTCGTTACTCAGAGAGTGGTAAGGGCGTGGAATGCCCTACCTGCTAATATAGTCAACTCAGCCACATTAGGGAGATTTAAACAATTCTTAGATAAACACATGGATGATTTTGGGATAGTGTAGGAGGACGAGCTGAGAATAGTTCACAGGTCGGCGCAATATCGAGGGCTGAAGGGCCTGTTCTGTGCTGTATTGTTCTATGTTCTATGTTCACTCTGGATCCCAGTTTCTGTATTTCAATGCAGTGAGAATGTGGGAAGGTGGGTTAAAATTTTTCTAAAAGGAGCAGTACTTCAAAAGAAAATAAAACATTCATTTCTGAAGCAAATTGCAACTTCCCATTCACCTTCCTGTAGGTTTAATTAGGCAAGGAAGTTGGAGTGATTTCCCCATTCAAACTGTAAGAGTGTGAAGGGGAGGGGAGATAAAATGAGGAGGAAAATGGATGGCAGAATGGATAATCAAATGGAAAAGGTGAAGAGAACATAGTGGGTTACCTCAGGATAGTAGGGGTGGCTACCTATTTGTGACTGAGGGATGTTCCAGCTGTTACTGTAGAATTACAGAAGTATTACAGTTCAGAAAAAGACCTTTAGATTCATCATGCCTGCATCAACTCATTAAGTAAGTATAATTACTTAGTACCAATCTCCTGCAGTTTTCCCATATCCTTATACTTACTTTCATCCAAATAATTACCCAATCTCCTCTTGAATTTCCAGGCAGTGCACTTTCTCAATGTGTGAAAAAGATTTTCCTCACTTCACCCTTGTTTCTTCCAATTTAATTTTTAAAGTGCCGGACTTGGTTTCGAAAGTCAATTGCATTATTAGGGCAGAAAAGAAAGCCCACATGATAATTTTCTTTTGGGAATCGATTTCAGAGCAAAATGTTTGGCTTGGTTTGTGGCTCTGCTTTATACCAGAAGGGAGATTTCCGAATGGTTATTGGCATGGTTGGTTCATCAGAGGACTGCGCTTCATTTCTGAACAGCCTTTAGATTTCACTCACTTCCTCTTCATCGACAATGCATTTGGTGGAGTTTGACTTTTATTAGTGTATCATTCTTTTTCACTTAGAACTCATAGAATCCCAACTGTGCAGAAAGAGGCCATTCAGCCTATTGGATCCACCGACTCTGACCCATCCCCGTAACCCTGCATTTCCCATGTCTAATACACCTAACATACACATCCCTGGACGTGTGGGAAATTTAGCATTTCCAATCTACCTAACCTGCACATCTTTGGGCTGTGGGAGGAAATCGGAGCACCCGAAGGAATCCCACGCAGACACAGGGAGAATGTGCAAACTCTACAAAGACAGGTACCCGAGGCAGGAATTGAACCCAGGTCCCTGGTGCTGTGAGGCAGCAGTGCTAACCACTGAGCCACGGCACCGCCACAAGGCTGTACTTTTTTTAAAAAAGAAACAGAATTTAAACACAAACATAGAACACTTTCTTCTGGGGATTTCTGTGTTCATGGTTACATAATGCTACTTTTAAAATGTCACATAAAACTGAGCTGAAGCACTGTTGATTGATGCAACGTGGCATGGTGGCTCGGTGGTTAGCACTGTTGCCTCACAGCACCAGGGACTTGGGTGTGATTCCAACCTTGGGTGACTGTCTGTGTGCAGTTTGCACATTCTCCCCATGTCTGTGTGGGTTTCCTCCTGTGGTTCAAAGAAGTGCAGTTAAGGTGAATTAGCCATGCTAAAATTGCCCATTGTGTTCGGGAATGTGTAGGTTAGGTGCATTAGTTAGGGGAATAGATCTGGTTATTCTTTGGAGGGTCAGTGTGGACTTGTTGGGTCAAATGGCCTGTTTCCCCACTGTAGGGATTTTATGAACACTTTAAATCTATGGTGACCACTCTTCATTTTTAATATGAGAGAGCTCTTAGAATTTCTTTAAATGTCATAACAGGAAAATACAGTGTTGATAAAGATAAACTATTTCCATTGGTTAGAGATTCTACAAATATGGGGCATAGCCTAAAAACCAGGGCCAGGCCATTCAGGAGAGATGTAAGGAAGTACTTCTCCCCACAGAGTGGAAGGGTTTGGAAATCTCTTCGACAAATGTCAGCTGATGCTAAATCAGTTGCTAATTTTAAACCTGAGAGAGATAATATTTTGTGAAGCAAAAGTATTCCGAGATTTGGGCCAAAGACAGGTATATGGATTTAGGCCACATATCTCATAGTTAGGCCATAGATCTCGTTGAACAGTGGAACATAATGGGGTTTCTCTACCTTCCAGCAATTGCATTTTAACAGTGTGAAACCTGGATTGGGTTAAAGACAGTGATCCTTTCAATGACTTTGTTTCAAAATATGTTCAAGCATCTGTGAAAAAGACCTCAAGAATAACGACTTCAATCCTAAATTAAAAATCACACAACACCAGATTATAGTCCAACAGGTTAAATTAGAAGCACACTAGCTTTCGGAGCATCGCTCCTTCATGGGGTGGTAGTGGAGGGCTCAATCCTAACACACAGAATTTATAGCAAAAATTTACAGTGTGATGTAACTGAAATTAGACATTGAAATATTGATTGTCTGTTAAGCCTTTCATCTGTTAGAATACCGTGATAGTTTCACTTCTTTCATGTGTAAATCACAAAATCTTTTTTTAAAAGGTTGCATTCTCGGGTTAGCTGTTAACAATGGTGATAGCTAGACAATATGTTGAAGGTGTTGGCTCCCTGTGTTCTCTGTCTATGCCATGATGTTTAGATTGATTCTAATTTAAAAAGTGAGATAACGGAGTTTTACATGAATTCATGCAGTTTTTGAGCTCAGAGTTCGACATGAATGCATGCAGTTTTTGAGCAAAGTACAATGTAACCCTGAAAGTACAAATTCACCCCACAAAATATATGTGTGCATGTGGGTCTTTGTCTGTCTGTGTGTGTCTGTCTGTTTGGGTGGGGGGTTGTGAGTGTGAGAAAGAGTATGTGTCTGTGTAGTGAGTGCAGAGTGTCTTAAGTCTGTGAAGGGGTGCATGTGTGAGTGTGGGAGCGTGTGTGTCTGTAAGGGTGTGTGTGGGTGCCTGTGTGCGCATCTGTGTATATGTGTATCCGTGTGTATGTGTGTATAGGAGTGCCTGTGTGTGTGAGAGAGTGTATGTGTAGGAGTATCTGTGTGTGTGTATGTATAGTGCAATGGTGGTCACCTGTAATGTGACATGAACCCAAGGCTACAACAACGGATGAATGGGCACCGCACAACAATCAACAGACAGGAGTGTTCCCTCCCAGTTGGGGAACACTTCAGTGGTCCAGGGTATTCAGCCTCGGACCTTCAGGTGACCATCCTCTAAGGTGGACTTCGGGACAGGCAGCAGAGAAAAGTGGACGAGCAGAGGCTGATAGCTAAGTTCGGTACCCATAGGGAGGGCGTCAACCGGGACCTTGGGTTTATGTCACATTACAGGTGACCACCATTGCACTATACACACACAGACACTCCTACACACACACACACTCTCACACACACACAGGCACTCCTATACACACATACACATGGACACACATATACACAGACAGGCACACAGACACCCACTCACACCCTTACAGACACGCACGCTCCCACACTCACACATGCAACCCTCACAGACTTAAGACGCTCTGCACTCACTACACACACACATACACTTTCTCACACTTACAACCCCCAACCCAGACACACAAACACACACAGACCCACATGCACACATATATTTTGTGGGGTGAATTTGTACTTTCAGGGTTACATTGTACTTTGCTCAAAAACTGCATGCATTCATGTTGAACTCTGAGCTCAACAACTGCATGAATTCATGTAAAACTCCGTTATCTCACTTTTTAGATTAGAATCAATCTAAACATCATGTCACAGACAGAGAACACAGGGGGCCAACACCTTCAACATATTGTCTAGCTATCACCATTGTTAACAGCTAACCCGAGAATGCAACGTTTTAAAAAAAGGTTTTGTGATTTACACATGAAAGAAGTGAAACTATCACGGTATTCTAACAGATGAAAGGCTTAACAGACAACCAATATTTCAATGTCTAATTTCAGTTACATTACACTGTAAATTTTTGCGATAAATTCTGTGTGTTAGGATTGAGCCCTCCACTACCACCCTAATGAAGGAGCGTCGCTCCGAAAGCTAGTGTGCTTCCAATTAAACCTGTTGGACTATAACCTGGTGTTGTGTGATTTTTAACTTTATACACCCCAGTCCAACACTGGTATCTCCAAATCATGACTTTAATCCAGATCATGCTAAAAGTATGAGTTGAATAGCGGTCATAATAACAATTCAAAGATTAAATTGTTACGTGGAAATGGTGGAACGGGCTCAAGGGGCTGAATGGCCTACTCCTGTTCCAAAGTTCCTATGTTCCTATGTTGTATGAGTCCAAAATGTTCGAAACTTCCAAGTATTGAATTCTACTGGAGATTGTGAAAATAATTTTATTTTTTATGAATTGGGAACAGAAGCAGGATATTTGGCCCGTAGAGCCCCCCTATATGATTCAAAAGGTCATGGTTGACTTTGGATCAAATTGCCTCTGCTTAGCTTTGGCCTGTGTATCTTCAAAGAGTTCATAATTATCTCCCTCAATACAGGATGACAAAGTACTATTGATTTTAATACATTGTACAAAGGACCATGCCATATGGCAGAAGATAGCTGAACATGACAATCAGCAAACCAAATCAAGTTTATTCCACCTCATTTGCTGACACATTGTTAACTCATCTAACATATTTTTATTCAGCAGAATTCCACATAATTGTAAATTAACTAAATTACAATTCAAAGATTAAATTGCTACTTTGGCAATGACTTTACCTGTCCTCTTAAGACCTTCTCCCATATGTGTGACTTTTGCAATATATCTTTATTGAATGTAATGATTTTAACATTAATATGGATTAAGATTGTTCTTCTTGAGGTCTTTTTTATAAGTGTTTGGAAGTTTTTTTTTGTGAGAAGTTATGTTAAAGATCACTGTCTTCAACCCAATCTAGGTTTCACACTGCTAAGGTGCAATTACTGGAAGCTAAACATATCTCTTTGATGGATTACTGCAATGCAATCTTGAAAAACAAAACTGGATCAAATTTCCCATAAGCCTTGAGGTTTGCTTTTAAGATATCTTTGTGCATTAAGGAACTCCAATGCAGTATATTGTAGTTTGTTCTGCCTTTTACAACGAGTATAAGGTTAAGGTAAACTTTACTTCTGGAATTGAATACAACAATACAATCGTAGTGAGTATTCATTCATATATGCTGAAGATCAACAGGAATTTCAGTCAGATCACTGATACACCACATGGTATATAATAACAGGAATTGAAGAAAATAAATCACAGTTACCCTCCCTTAATCAAACTGACCTTGTGAGACTACAAATCACTTACATGATTTGATTCTTTTCCCTCTTTTGTCATTGTTTTGGTATTTCTTGTAAAGCTGTCAATTTTGTTTTTGAATGTGTTAATTTTGCTAGCAATACTGACAAAAGGAAATATTCAGATTACATTACAGTGTGGAAACAGGCCCTTCGGCCAACAAGTCCACACCGACCCACCGAAGCGCAACCCACTCATACATTTACCCCGTTACCTAACACTATGGACAATTTAGCATGGCCTGACCTGCACATCTTTGGACTGTGGGAGGAAACCAGAGCACCCAGAGGAAACCCACACAGACACGGGGTGAATGTGCAAACTCCACACAGTCAGTCGCCTGAGGCGGGAAGTGAACCCGGGTCTCTGGCGCTGTGAGGCAGCAGTGCTAACCACTGTGCCACCGTGCCGTCCACTCAATGTATTTGTGTACAATGTAAAACAATTTTTCTTGGAGTTATTACTCCTTTCTAGATACCTTTGGAGCAGTAAATAGACAAAAATTCTAATGCCTAACACCTCAAAACCTCATCTTTGTGATGCAGCATTATTAGCTCAGTTGACTGAATTGCTGGCTGGTAACACTAATGACATGAATTTAAACCCCGTGCTAGCTGAAGTCACAATAAAAGTCCATCCTTCCCACTCTTTTTCCTTGCCTGAGATATGGTGATCCTCAGGTTAACGACCTTCAGTTTTCTCTCTCAAATGAGAGAATGTGCCTGTGGCAACTTTACCTTTGATCTCTCCAAGTTATAGCTGAAAATGTGTTGCTGGAAAAGCGCAGCAGGTCAGGCAGCATCCAAGGAACAGGAGAATCGACGTTTCGGGCATAAGCCCTTCTTCAGGCTTATGCCCGAAACGTCGATTCTCCTGTTCCTTGGATGCTGCCTGACCTGCTGCGCTTTTCCAGCAACACATTTTCAGCTCTGATCTCCAGCATCTGCAGCCCTCACTTTCTCTCTCCAAGTTATAGCCATTGTTGTGAGTATAGTTAATCTATCAAAACCATTTTCCACAATTTCTATCTAAATTATTTTATATCACTGAAGAAATAATTGCCTGTGCGCTGCTAAGGTATGATTGAAGATTGTCCACAAATTTCATTCTTGATAATTTGGAGGTTTTTTGGGGTGGGGTGGGTTTACTGCTGTTTTTGAACCGTTCTTTAAAATGTAGAGTTGTGCATTAGAAGCATGGATTTCCCAACAAAGATTCCTGCAATCTTAGGTCAAGGAATGATGCAGGAATGGAACAGGTTAGATCGATGATCCAAGATCTGTTGTTTGGATAAGGTGGCAACTTCAGGCAACAGAGAGGGATGCAAAGGAACAAGTCCTGGTAGCCACACAAGTGTATGGATTGGAGGGGAGATGGGAAGGCAGGTAGCCTGGGGCAGTGAAGGCTGAAGATTTTCCTGTGGAGCCTGAAAAAGCTCTTAAATTTCAGGCTGCAGATTATCCTGCTATACTTCTGTACCTTCTTGTAGTGCATGTAAAAAGATCTAGCTTGTCCTCGCTTCTTCATGCATTCATTTCTTCTGGAAGAGACTGGTATTGCTGCAAGCTGAGAATTTCTGTGGTTTGGAGCAAGTCTTTGCTGTCAGTGGTGATCCTTACCTGATGGTAATTCATATTGACAATTTGGGTGTATAGTACCCACAATTTTCCAAATCCAAATATATGCTACCCAAAGTGAAGCTTCCTGCTGGCAGTATGGATATATAAAAATACATCCACTGACACAAGGAACTTACAGTCACATTTGAATCTGCATATGCAGGCTTGGCCTCTGCCCCTGTTCTGAGCAAGATACTCATGAGGTAGAGGTGACCAATATGTGATTAATCTCCAAGCTCTTGTTGAAGGTTCAATCCTCTGAGGCCAATAATCTTAGTGTAATTCTCAACTTGTCAAAATACATTATAAGATGATCGGTCCATAAGACCATAAGACATAGGAGCAGAAATTAGATCATTCAGCCCATCGATTCTGCTCCGCCACTCAATCATGGCTGATAAGTTTCTCAACCCCATTCTCCCACTGTCTCCCCATAACTTTTGATCCCCTTGATACTCAAAAACCTATCTACCTCAGTCTTAAATATACTCACAGCCATGGGTACTGGTATCCACAGCCTTCTGTGGCAATGAATTCCATAGATTCACCATTCACAGGCTGAAGAAGTTTCTCCTTATTTCTTGTCTAAAATGTCTACCCTTTACTCTAAGGCTGTGCCCTTGGGTCCTAGTCTCTCCTACCAATGGAGACATCTTCCCAACATCTATTCTGTCCAGGCCATTCAGCATTCTGTAAGTTTCAATTAAATCCTCCCTCATCCTTCTAAACTCCACTGAGTATAAATCCAGAGTCCTCAAACATTCCTCATATGTTAAGCTGTTCATTCCTGGGATCATTCTGGTGAACCTCCTCTGAACATACTCCAGGGCCAGTACATCCTTCCTGAGATATGGAGGACAAAACTATGCACAATACTTCAAATGTGGTCTGACCAAAGCCTTATAAAGCCTCAAGAGTATATTTCTGCTTTTATATTCAAGTTCTCTCCAAATAAATGTCATCATTGCATTTGCCTTCCTAACTACTGACTCAACCTGCACGTTTACCTTGAGAGAATCCTGGACCGGACATCCCAAGTGTTTTTGCACTTCTGAGTTCTGAATTTTCTCCCCATATAGAAAACAGACCATGACTCTATTCTTCTTACTAAAGTGTGTGACCTCACACTTTCCCACATTGTACTTCATCTGCCATTTTTTTTCCCACTTTCTTAACCTGTCCAAATCCTTCTGCAGCCTCCCAGCTTCCTCGATGCTACCTGCCCCTCTACCTATCTTTGTATTGTCTGCAAACTTAGCTAGAATGCCCTCCAATCCTTCATCTAGATTGTTAATGTATAAAGAGAAAAGTTGTGGTTCCAACACTGAGCCTTGTAGAACACTACTAGTCACCGGCTGTCATCCTGAGAAGAACCCTTTTATCCCCACTCTCTGCTTTCTGTCAGACAGCCAGTCTTCTATCCATGCTAGCACCTTGCCTCTAACACGATGGGCCCTTATCTTACTCAGTAGCCCCCTGTGGCACCTTGCCAAAGGCCTTCCTGAAGTCCAGGTAGATAACATCCATTGGCTCTCCTTGGTCTAACCTGCTCATTGATTCCTCAAAGAATTCTAGCAGATTTGTCAGGCATAACCTCCCCTTGATGAAACCAGGCTGACTCTGTTTTGACAAAGGGTCAGTTAGACTCGAAACGTCACTCTTTCCTCTCCTTACAGATGCTGCCAGACCTGCTGAGACTTTCCAGCATTTTCTCTTTTGGTTTCAGATTCCAGCATCCGCAGTAATTTGCTTTTATCCTGACTCTGCCCTATTTTGCCATACACTTCCAAGTATTCAGAAATCTTATCCTTCACAATGGATTCCAGGATCTTACTCACTATCAAAGTTAGGCTAATTGGTCTGTAATTTTCTGCCTTTTGCCTTACTCCCTTTTGTGAACAGAGGTGTCCCGTTAGTGATTTTTCAGCCCTCTGAGACCCTCTCTGATTCTAGCAATTCCTGAAAGATTACCACTAAGGTCTCCAGTATCTCTTCAGCGATCTCCCTTAGCACCCTGGGGTGTAGTCCATCTGGTCCAGGTGATCCTTCCACCTTCCGGCCATTCAGTTTTGCTAGCACCTTTTCCTTGATGATGACCACCATGCTCAACTCTGCCCCTTCAGTCTCTTGAATTTGTGGGATATTACTCATATCTCCCACTGTAAAGACAGATGCAAAGTAATTTTTCATTTCCTCAGCCATTTCCTTGTCCCCATTACTATTTCCCCAGCATCATTTTTCAGTGGCCCAATGTCTAGTTTTGCCTCTCTTTTGCCCTTTACATACTCTTAGAATCTTCGTTTATATCACTGGTGAGCTTACCCTCATATTTAATCTTCTCCCTCCCCTTATTTCTTTTTTTGTTGTCCTTTGTTGGTCTTTGCAAGCTTCCCAAACCTCTGGTTTCCCACTGCCCTTTGCCACATTATATGCTTTCTCTTTTGCTGTTATGCTATCCCTGACTTCCCCAGTCAGCCAGGGCTGCCTCATCCTCCCTGTACCATGCTTCTTTTTCCTCGGGATGAATCTCTGCTGTGTCTCTTGAATTACTCCTAGAAACTGCTGCCATTCTGTTCCACTGTCTCTCCTGCTAGGGTCCCCTCCCAGGTAAAAACAATGACTGCAGATGCTGGAAACCAGATGTGGGTTCCTGATGAAGGGCTTTTGCCCGAAACGTCGATTTCGAAGCTCCTCGGATGCTGCCTGAATTGCTGTGCTCTTCCAGCACCACTGATCCAGGGTCCCCTCCCAGTCAATTCTACTCAGCTCCTCCCTCATGCCTCTGTAGCTGCTGCCTTTATTCAGCTGTAATACTGCTACCTCTGATTCTATCCTCTCCCTCTCAAATTGCAGAGTAAATTCAATCACATTATGATCACAGCCTCTCAAGGGTTTGTTCACCTTAAGCTCCTTTATCATGTCTGCCTCATTGCACAACACTAAATCCAGTATTGCCTGTTCCCTAGTGGGCTCCACCACAATCTGCTCCAAAAAGCCATCTTGTAGACATTCCACAAATCCCTTTTCTTGTGAACCACAACCAACCTGAGTGTCCCAGTCCATCCGCAAATTGAAATTCCCCATGATCACTGTAAATTTGCCTTTCCTAGACATCTTTTCTATCTCCTGGTGTATCTTGTACCCCAGTTCCTGATTACTATTTGGAACCCTGTAGATAACTCCAATTATGTTTTTTTTTTCCTTTTGCGGTTCCTCAATTCTGCCCACCCAGGTTCTACACCACCTGACCCTACTTCATTTCTTACTATTGATTTAATTTCATTTCTTACTAATAAAGCAACCCACCTCCTCTATCCAGCTGCCTATCTTTTTGATAGGATGTATATCTTCAAATTCAGCTCCCAATCCTGATCCGCTTGTGTCTGTGCTGGAGATTTTAATAACCTTTCTTCCTCCTTTCATTCTGGTTTAACTATCTTTCCTCCATCTTCTGCAAGCTGAGGTGTTCTACTCTGAAAAGAATTCAGTTAAGTACTTAAATGTGAGGCATTTCTATGGTTTGCTGTTGGCCACAGCTTCCCAATTATAACTTGGACCTCAAATGCTTAAAGCATGGTGTGGAGTAGACTGGGTAACTTGGTTGACTTTATTTATGTCTGCTCTGGACTCATCCAACATGACCATTGACAGGTTCAGCTCAGATACGCACAAGTGAGGAAGGTTACTCTGCTTGTCTTTCTTTCACAGATGGTACAGGAGAAGGTTCACGCAATACTTGCTGGTATGGTTGAAGCCTTCCCTGAATGAAATGTACTGAAGGGAGTGAAGTAGAAGATCTGAAAGTGAATGACCTCTGTCATTTAATGCTTACATTGTCAAATATCCTATTTTCCCTTCGGTAAATTTGTTATTCATCGTATCCCTTTAAAAAGAGGAAGGGAACATTTATTTGATTTTTAGTTTTGGGCTCTAGAGAGTTACCCAATGTGTCTTTATCATTTATTATTAGATATGATATTTAAACTAGGAAGATTGTTTTGCGGATGGGTGATGGGCTTATCCTTACAGAAGAAATATTGGTTCTGAACTGATGGAGTTTTAAAAAGCTTCTCCTGCAGCAATAGCATGCTGTATGCAGGCTAAATGGGGTGAGGATTGGACTCCTGCATCTTTATGGACTGGGAGTTCCATCCCCAGAACTACCCAGCCACTCAAGTCATAACAGTTCCAGCAGCACTAAAATTCAGTAGTGAATAATTCCAGTGTTGCACAGAATCCTTGGGTCCTCAGGCAGAAAGTCATAACAGGTGGAGACAGAGAAATCCTGGGCTTTTATTGCAGATGAGTTTAGTGAGACCAGGGAGAGTGGGGTAGAGTGTCAGGCTTTAGAGGGCAAGTGGAGAAACAAAGTGTGGATTAAATGGTGAAAAGTCAAATTGTTCTTCCGTCAAATAAGATCGTTGGCTGTGTGCATTTTTTGCATTAGCTTGACAGGAAGCATTGTTTATTCAATCATAGAAAAAAGCCTATTTGTACATGTTCACACATCATTTGGTATTAATTTGTTTATTGAAACAAAAAACAAAACATACATTTTTTAAAAAAGTAACTAACTGTAGTGGTTAGCTTCCATCAATTTGAAATTCTCTCAGGGATCTTCAAAGTACATAATAAGAGTCATGATTTGGAGGTTCCAATGTTGGACTGGGGTGTACAAAGTTAAAAATCACACAACACCAGGCTATAGTCCAACAGGTTTAATTGGAAGCACTAGTTTTTGGAGCGCCGCTCCTTCATCAGGTGGTTGTGCTACCTGATAACTAGTGCTTCCAAATAAACCTGTTGGACTATAACCTGGCGTTGTGATTTTTAACATAATAAGAGTGCATCTTATGTTTAATTCACAATAACTTATTTTGAACATGAAATAAATCAGAATTTTTTTGCAATGACTGAGAAGAGTGAATTGATGCATTGGAAATCTCTTCAGTCAGTTGATAATTAACTGCATATCAAAAGGTCACAGATTTGGATGAGAATGGTTGATCAGTTCACTCAGGGAGCAAAGGTAGATAAATCCACCTTGTTAAACTAACCTAGGGTTTTGAACTCTATTACATTAACTATGTGGGCAAATGGGAAATAGCCTAAGCAACCAACACAATATTGGTTAAATAATTTTGGCCAGCAAGGCCTGTTGGAATGCAAAGAGGCCAAGCTTATCACAGGTCAAAAGCAAACAAGAGCCAGACAAGCTCTGTCTTGTATATCGAACAGGAGTCCTCAAACTTAACCTCATTAAGAGGTAGTCAGCCAGACATTAGGGAGAGACATTATGTTTGTGTACTCCCCAGTTTCCACCATGGGGTATTTATATCTTCGAAAGGTGATGGATACACCTGGGATGACTTGGCCTATTGGGTGCTGTGACCTTTTCCCTGTGACCCTATTAGCTGAAGACAAAGAATGTTGCAGAAGGACTCAAAATGGGGATAAGAGGGACACCTAGTGGCTATTTTTTCAGTGAACTCTCGGCTGGCCAAGACTCCATCCATGACCCACCTTCATATTAAGAAGACCCTGAACGCCCTTTCAATGGCGCTCAATGAATTGGATCCAGCAGCCATTGACCAGTGTGGCTGCTATATGCATTTTTTAGGCAGTCAGCCTAGTTTGGGAAAAGATATCTTAATTTGAGCAAGCGTTGCTTTCTTTAACTTGCAAGTGTTTTAATATAACTAAATTTGGACTACAGCCCTTTGTTTTTCTCATACAGTAAAAGAATTTGGGTAAACATACTTTATCACCCAGGCACAACTGGAAGTCTATTTCTGGAAATTATCATGTTAATTTTGAAAGCTTCAAGATGTTTAGAACCTAGTGACCATTCTTTAGAACTTCTGTTGAAGGGTCATTGGACTTGAAAAGTTAATTCTACTTTCTCTCCACAGTTGCTACGAGATTTGCTGGGTTTCTCCTGCAATGTCTGTGCTATCTGACGTTCTAATTTGCACAACCATTGTGTAAAGGCAGTCCATGTTAACATCCTAAATGTAAAAAAATGCAAATCTGCATCTAAAATCCAATATTTTTAAGGTTGGTATCATTTTCTGAATCCAATCTTTAAATATGTCATTCCTGTTAATTTTCCTTTCAAAAACCTGATTTCTTCTTCCTCCTCTTATTAAAGGAACAAATTATGTTTCATCAGTTAAGGTGATCACCAAGTCCAGGTCCAGAATAATCGAGGAGATCAGTATTCAATCAAATTGAGATGCCCAGCACTCGGCCCAAAGTGCTTCAGTAGTCCTTGTATTGATTATAATCAAGTTGGCGAGATGGAGCTCATTGAATATGAGTTCCCTGACTGGGGCTGTTAATCTGGTCCAATCAGGGAGCCCTGGCTGATAGATCAGGACAGGGGTGTCAGAGATTCTGAGAGCTGCCTCTGAGGAAGCTGGATCAGTGTCAAGGGCTTTCCATGTGTAAATAAAGGGTGACTTGGTGATGGGATTCCATTCTCTATAGAGTTATTTCACTGTCAAAGAGAGAAAAGCATGCTCCTAAAGGAATTCCCTCGCAAAAGACCTCTTTGAGTTGGGATAAGCATTTCTGGCCTCATGCTGTTATTTAGAATTCTTGCATTATTTGATTTTGCCATTAAAGACTTGGCCCAGTATGTGGAAAGAATGTATTATTTTTACGCCAATTGACATTGGGGCAAATGAAAAGCAATGAGTAATTCTCTTGACAGCTTGTGGACCTGCAGCTTTTTCAGTTATTAGGAGCCGAATTTTCTCTGAGGCACCAGATACTTAAACCTTTCAAGAGTTGATGGATTTACTTAAAGAATATTATGAGCCCAAGCCGCCTCTAATTCTGAGATGCAATCGGTTTTACTCAGCAATTTGAGAGCCAGGGGAATCCATATCAGGTCAAGACGACTGGCAAAGGCATATGACTTTGACTTTATTGAGATCCCACCATTTGGTTTGTGGGATTAATGATATAACTCTGCAATGTTATATAACCTAGCTGAAGCCCAACTAGATTTCAAACAGGTCTGCAACTGGCTTTATCATTGGAAAATGTGGTATGTGGAGCATGAGTTGTAGTGAACATCCTTGGCAGTCCAGCTGAGTTTGGAAAACATCATGAGTGAAGTCGATTACATAGCCTCACTCAGGACATACCTTGAATAACACCACTCTAGGTCAGCCCCAAAACAAAGCCAAGCCTTGGCCAAAGGATTGACATTTTCATCAGGATCCGGGCTGACAAACCATTGTAGTTGCTCCCGGTATGTGGACT
This sequence comes from Chiloscyllium plagiosum, assembly GCF_004010195.1. Lineage (NCBI taxonomy): Eukaryota > Metazoa > Chordata > Chondrichthyes > Orectolobiformes > Hemiscylliidae > Chiloscyllium > Chiloscyllium plagiosum. Next base: position 21,889,590 of record NC_057712.1, on the reverse strand, counting down.
CAAGACAGTAAAAGAATCCCACTAGACCAAAATTGAGTGAAAGAACTCAAAGGCCACTATCCAGGAAAGTGTGCACCCAGGAAAATCCACTTACATCTGATTTGGAACTGTTAAATAGCTTAGCAACATCTAACTCAGAACCAATCAAAATAAACGCCTGGTTAAATGGTTCTAATGGAGGTCAAGACCAGATTTTCAGCCTCAGGAGGGGAGGCATGGAGTGATTGTAATGAGAGAGCCAGGTGCACTTCATACATTGGGGCTGTTAATCTGGTCCAGTGAGCCAACCTTGGGTGACAGATAAAAAGAGAAGTGTTGGGATTTGAAGTTCCTCATTTCCCTGAAAACTGGTTGAATGTTAGGGTTTGAGGCCTGGCTTTGCCGCTCCTCTCCCTTTTAAAATTGCTGTTTCTCTGTATACAGCTGTTCATGTTAATTGTTTTGTAAACTGTGAATTGTTTAATAAAATATAAAAAAGGGAGGAGTGTTACACATTCCATAACACTCCGAGAGCTGACTCTGAGGGAGCTGGATAAGTGTCAAGGACTGTCCACATGTAAATAAAGGGTGACATGGTGACTGGATACCAGTGTCTGTACAGTTATTTCAGTTCGGAGTCAGTTCAGATTCTATTTGAAGCAATAAGACACATAATTGACATCATGAAGGCCTTGAGGAAAACACCAGATGATACTGTACTCAGGAGCCTTGCTTTACACTGTGTATATGGGAAAATCACATTTTTAATAGAGCTAGTGTTACCTTTTATTGGAAATGTATCTCCATCTATTTGTTGTTGGAAGTGTCCCCTGACTGGTGTAATGTGTCAGTTTTCTTTAGCCAGAGTGATTTCATGATTTGAAATGTTTCTGACAGCTGTCCTTTATAGAATTGCAGTTGGAACACTAAAAGAAATGTTTTTGAGCTACAAGGATACAGAAACTAATGTCATGACTTTTTTGGGAACAAATATACTGTTGTTTTTGTTTAAAATAACTTTTTATTATAAGAACATTCAAATGTACAAAAGAAACATTAAGCACACCTTCCAAAGCTCAGTAAAAAAATCTCTGCCTTTCTGTGATTAACATTATATTGCCTTCCATTTCTTATAGTTACAACCCTTTAAGGGCATGTGTTCAATATCAGGCTGAACAGGAATTCAATGGTACAGAATCTAAAATAATATAGATAAATACATCTGCCTCTGATCAGATTGCTTGGCCTCCTTCTCTAATTGTATGGATTGTAGTAAAGTGACATATGCAAATGATGATGGTGTTACTGACCAACATGCGTTTTTTAAGGAAGCAACCAAAAAAGATTGAGGACAGAGTGGTAGGCATTGTTTACATAGACTTTAGTAAATCTTTGACAATATTCCACATGATAGACTAATTAGTAAAGTTGGATCAGATGGAATTCAAGGAGAGCTTGCCAATTAGACAAAAAGTTGGCTTGACGGTAGGAGACACAGCGTGAGAGTGAAAGGTTGATTTTGGACTGGAGGCCTGTGACCAGCGGTGTTCCACAGGGATCAGTACTGGCTAAACTTTTGCTTCTCATTTATAGGTAGAATTTGGATGAGAAGTTTGGAGACATGGCTAGTAAGTTTGTGGGTGACATCAGAATTGTTGGCATAGTGGACAGTGTTATCTAAGATTATAAAGGCATCTTGATCAATTGGGACAATGGGCTGAGGAGTTGCAGATGGAATTTAATTTGGACAAATGTGAGGTATTGCATTTTTGTAAAACAAACAAGGGAAGACTTATACAATTAATGATATGGCATAGTGTTGTAGAACAGAAAGACCTAGAGGTTTAGGTACATAATCCTTTGAAATTTATGTCACATGTAGACAGGATGGTTAAGAAGGCAATTAGCATGCTTACCTTCATTGCTCAGACCTTTGAGTATAGGAGTTGGGATGTCATATTGAGATTGAACTGAATGTTGGCCTCTTCTGAAGTGCTGTGCACAGTTCTGGTCACCCTGCTCTAACAATATTATTAAATTGGAGAGGGTTCAGAAAAAAGACTTGTCAAAATGTTGCTGGGAATGGAAGGTTTGAGTTATAAAGATATGTTGGGACTGTTCTTATTGGAGCGCAGGAGGTTGAGGGGTAACCTTATAGAGGTTTGTAAAATCATGAGGGGCATTGACGAGTTGAATAACAAGGGTGTTTTCCCTAGGGTGGGGGAGTTCAAAACTAGGGGGCATATTTTTAAGGTGAGAGGAGAAAGATTTTCAAAGGACACGAAGGTCAACTTCTTTACACAGTATGGTTTGTATGTGGAATGAACTGCCAGAGGAAGTGATGGACGCAGGTACAGTTACATCATTTAAAAAACATTTGAATAATTACATGAATAGGAAAGGTTTGGAGGGATATAGGCCAAGCGCAGGTAGGTGACACTAGTTTGATTTGGGAACATAGTCAGCATTGACTAGTCAGACTGAAGGGTCTATTTCCATACACTACGACTCTATAACTCCACACGTCAACGACTCTATAAATAATAGAGACTGATGGAGATGTTAAACTACAAAGAAGTATGTAATAAGAGATGTCTTAGATATTACATGAGATCATCATCATTGATGGTCTCTCATGGATGAGGATAAACCTCTTTTACTGTCAGGGTGAATCCGTAGATGATTTACAGTCGGATGCTGCTTTCACAGATTCTGCCACAATTGGGACAAAAAGTGCCCATGGGAATGAGTGGATGGGGCGTTGGTATGGCAACACGTTCCTTACATTGTTTTCATCTGGCTTCTTGATAGGATTGAGAGTAACAGGGTAGTTGTTATGGGAGACTTTAATTTCCCCAATATTTACTGGGAATACTATAGTTCAAGTAGATTAGATGGGTCAGTTTTTGTTTAATGTGTGCAGGAGGGTTTTCTCTACAGTATGTAGGTAGGCCAACAAGGGGCAATGCCCATATGGGATTTGGTACCAGGTAATGAACATGACCAGGTGTTAGATTTGGAGATAGATGAACACTTTGGTGATAATGACCACAATTTGATTACGTTTACAATAGCAATGGGTAAGGACAAGTTACTGAAATGCTGCCCAGAACATTACAGGACATCGATGGGAGCCCAGGCAGCATCTCCAAATGACTGACCTCCCGCCCTCTCTCTCTCCCCACACTTTCACTCGCGTTCCAGACAGGTATGTACCCAAACCCCACTTCCCGATAATCTCTCCAACATTGTCCTATACAGGGCAGAGTGGGAACTTCTCAAACACGTGTGTATGTGTGTGTGTGTGTTTGTGTGTGTGTGTATGCGCGCTGCTTAGTCTCCTGAACAGGGAGCGGACATAGCAAGTGCTCACTCTGTCAATCCCATTGAAGTGAAGCAGCAGTGGGGAGAGGCTACAGCAATGCTGCAGGTCTCTTACACACAAGTGCATGTCTGCTCAGAAGCAAACCCTGATAGAGACGGGGCAAGGCAGGCAGAAGGAGGAATAAAGAAACTTCAGAAAACTCCGAGTCCCAGAGCAGAGGCAGTGAATCAGTAACCCGAATGATCAATTATCTGAACGAAATGCTGCCCACCCACCTCGTTCAGATAATTGAGGTTCCTCTGTATAGACTGTAAGAATGAAGTAATTGTAATGGGGTGGACCTCATAGAATGTGGATTCCCTGATTGGGGCTGCTAATTGGTCCAGTCAGGGTGCCCTGGATGACAGATGTAAACAAGAGTGTCAGAGGTTCTGTTCACTCTTAGATCTGGCTCTGTGGGAGCTGGATCAGTGTCAATGATTCTCCATGTGTAAATACAGGGTGACTTTGTGGCAGAGTACCAGCTTCTGTGGAGTTATTTCAAAATTTATGGCCCCATTGTCTTTTGTGTTTACAGCTCATGCGATTGAATAGAAAAAGTTGCTTGGAGCAGTTGTTGTTGAAGGATTGTAGAGGAAGGCTTTTAATTGGGCTTGCACAAATTGAAGGCTCTAGGTAGGGCTGGAGTGGTGCTGGAATAGTGCAGCAGGTTAGGCAGAATCTGAGGAGCAGGAAAATTGATGTTTCGGGCAAAAGCCCTCCAGCACCACTCTAATCACATCTCTAATCTCCAGCATCTGCAGTACCCACCTCCGTCTAGGCTCTAGGTAGGGTCAACACCATGGAGGAGGAGATCTACAATGGGATAACAAACATTTTGACTGCTACTTCTATACCTAAGTGGATGGTCAGCAGATCTGAAGATTGTGGGAGTAGTCTGAAAATCCGAGGGGATCTGCAGATTGGGAGGGTTCACATGTGAAGGTCCAAAGGTCATTACAAACGCTGAAGAGTAGGGGCTAGGGCCAAACTGGTAGGGAGGGTTGTCTGAATCTCATGGAGAAGATTTTAAGAGTGCAGATGATCTGAAACTCATAACAGGCTCTGGAGATTATGTGTAGGTTGTCAAATTCATTGGGATGACTGAAGATCATGGGAAATGAGACAGATCTTAACAGATGACTTGCATGAGAGGCTGGTGGCAAACTATCCACTCACAAGCAGAGCTCTAAAAAAAACAATTGACTACAGTTCCTGAGTCCCTTTTCGGGATTTCCTGAACCCCAGGTAATGGAACTATTTAGTATTAAAATCTCGTATTGAAATGGCAATGAATAGTTGACAAACTGCACACATTTTCAACATTTGAACCATGGACCTAGTTCACCATATTTGATTACACATGGGTCTCAAATTTACTGAGATTAAACTAGAAGGAGGACCATAGTGTGGGCATCAAATAATGCCTTTGTTTTAGTGATCAGAACTTTGGGCCAGAGTGCCTTCTTGTTAATTGTTTATGAACATTTTTTTAATATTATGCAACATGTGGACATTATCTGGTGATTTACTGGAACCCCTTAAATAGACACAGACTGTACCTGGTTGTTATGAGGTATTTGCTCATCTTACAGAGCAATGTGGGTAAAGATTGGATTCAGCTTTATCCTTTATCAACTGACCTCCTGGTATATATTCTGACTGCTTCTCTGCTTAGCCCCATTTTCCTGTGCCAAATACAGCTGCATTTCAGACCAGTTAAGCATGGTGGCCTGTCCAATGATTTGGAAAGCTAGTTGAAAGTTAGCTTATACATGTTTTGAAACCTTTTTTTAAATCTTTGTACTATATGCTCTAAATAATGAAAGCCACAATATGTATGTGTCCTGTCAATGCCTTCTTATTTCCTTTTGTTAAAAATCACACAACACCAGGTTATAGTCCAAAAGGTTTATTTGGAAGCACTAGTTTTTGGAACGTTGCTCCTTCATCAGGTGGTTGTCCATTTTCATTTAGGTGGTCCTAGATCACTAGCCTGAGTAACGACATGGAAAATCACTTTAATCTGAGGTAGTAGGTACGAAAATCACCTAGTTTATGTCATGTAATTGCACTGTTTTCTTAACTCATTCATGAGATGTGGATGTTGGTGACTGGATCAATGTATTGTCCTTCCCTAGATGCCCTTGAGAAGATAACAGTGAGCTACCTGCTTAAACTTCTGCAGTTCATTTGCTGCAGGCAGGCCCACAATGTTAGTACTGGACACTGACTCAATGACACTGAATGAATGACAATATATTTTTAAGTTAGGATAATGAGTAGGTTGGAAGGGGTCTTGCAGGTGGTGATGTTCCAACATATCTGCTTCCCTTGTCCTTCTAAATGGAGGTGATCATGAAATGTGCTATCTGAGGTGTCTTGGAGAATTTCTGCAGTGGTCCTTGTAGATTATATCAGTTTATTTTGAGGTAAGTGTTGGATATATCATAATTATCAATTATGTGACACAATATTATTTGATTTCAACCATACTTTACTTTCGTCACATGCAAATTGTAACTTTCCTTTGTTGGGCAGAATCATCCCAGTCCATCAGCAAAAAGGTTTGGAGATTTACAATTAGATTGGCAGTGAGGAGCTTTCTGCTATTGAGTAAAAAGTTCCATTTTCTAACCAAGTATTGAACGGTGATACGAGATTCTCACCAGTGAGGCAAGCGGCCTATTTTCATGCACTAGTATGCATAACATCCTCATTGCATCATCTCACCTCATTGATATCCAATTTCCCATCCTCCCAGCAGCAGATAGAAACTAAATACTGGCAATTCCCAACATGGAAGTCAAAGCGGTAACGTTTGTTCCTCTGGACCTCAATCACTCGCCAACATCTCAGAGCACTCTGCACAGGCAGTGACCACATGCAACCCCTGTCCAACAGGATCTCTAGGTCCCCATTGGCAATTAATTCCTGTCCATCATGAACAAGTCAAATAAAACAAACTGTGTGTGGCAGCTGCAGACTGGGCTTTAAAATTAATGCCAGTGTTTGGAATCCCAGGAGGTTTCATAAGTGACCAATTCTTCCATCTGCAGTGAATGGAGAATACATTGAGTAGGTTGCATGGGTAAAGCAAAGGTAAGTTTGACAAGGTAGTGTGAGAAAACCTGTTGATGCTTATGTAGAGTTACGCTGTACGGAATTCACCAAAATTAGTCAATAATTTATAAGATTCAGTCCATTGTATTAACTTAACAGTCAATGAGAGCTACCTTTAATTCTTCAAAATTTCCTCAATGGAATTAGATTAGATTTAGATTTAGATTTAGATTAGATTACAGCGTGGAAACAGGCCCTTCGGCCCAACAAGTCCACACCGACCCGCCGAAGCGCAACCCACCCATGCCCCTACATTTACCCCTTACCTAACACTACAGGCAATTTAGCATGGCCAATTCACCCAACCTGCACATCTTTGGACTGTGGGAGGAAACCGGAGCACCCGGAGGAAACCCACACAGGGAGAACGTGCAAACTCCACAGAGTCAGTCGCTTGAGGCGGGAATTGAACCCGGGTCTCAGTCGCTGTGAGGCATCAGTGCTAACCACTGTGCCACCGTGCCGCCCACGGTGGCACAGTGCATATTATTTAGATAGGTTCTTTGAACAACAGTATAATTCAGAATTCAGCAAATGTTGGCAATTTATTTGAATTGGTCAAATGGATTTAAATTTTAAAAGGAAAATCTGCTTCATTATGTTAGGTTTCTGTTCCATGACATTCCAATTGGTTCTGACCACCTCCAGAGTGAAAGAGTTGTTTACTTTTACCTTGTTCAACTTTTCTCTCATGGCACATTGTAGATGATCGACATTTTAAGAATTTCGAGAAGATTTTCAAAAGTTTAACGTAAACTAAACAACAAACGCCAAGAACAAATGTTTAGACTGGATCTGACCTTCATGCATGACAAAGTAGCAATAACAGAGTTTGGCCGTAACTTCAATCTGCCTATACTGGTACATTTAATGTTATAGCTTGTATTGCAGAAGGATGGTGTGGAAAAGGTGATGAAATAGGGTTTAATCCTATTTTGGTGCCAATTTTTAAATAGGCATGACAAACATTTGTAACGGTTTACTTTTTGCAGCCAAAAAAATAAAAAGAAATTGAATCCCATACAAAATGACTTCCATTGCAGTATTTGGTGGAATTCATAACCTGTCTCAAGCATTTCCCAATTTATTGGTGTAACAAATGAATTCAATGTGTTGACTTTGCTGATGCAGACTATGCAGCCAACTGTGAAAATGATAGATGGAAGGTTTAATCATATTCACATGACACTGATATAGTGGCCAGTTCTGATGCCCACAGCTTCACAAAATACTCAATGAAGTGACAATATTGTGCGACGCAGATGCTTTTGTTCCATTTTCGTTCTTCATTTGGTAGCTGGGAAGGAAGGGCTTCCTTCTGATTCTGGATGAGCTGTGGAAGACCTAAGGGTGACATGGGCTATCTCATATGAATTTATCTTATGTTTTTCTGAAATAAAATCATGGAAGTAATGACTGAAATATAAATAGATATGCTTAAATGTACAATGTATGTAAGAAGAGAGAATTAATTGAACATATTGAAATATAAATAATTCAATATCAAACAATTCTTTAAATTGCACTGTCTTTTTATTTGTATTAACTATAATTGATGTTGATCTAAGTTTACGATGCAGCAAAATGTCAATATCTAGCATAGCCTAGAAATTCTTATTGATAACATTAGCAAACAAATGCAATGCAAGGTCATATGACCTCCTTTTCTCTGCAATTTAAATGCAGGTGTAACCCACTTATTTCAAATGGATTAATCCCTCAGAGAAATGGAAGAAATTCATAATGTAAAAGCAACAATCTACCAATTTCAGTAAATTTTATTTTTTCTAGTTTTAGAAAGTATGGAAATTGGGTTGAGCTTTGGTTTTTGATAAAACAGATAATCTGTACAAATACAATTCTGATGTTTACTACTTTAATAAAGGTGTTAGGCATCTGTACAAAAACATTTTTGCTAGTGCTCGTTACCCAAAGCATTACTAAATTGTGTTCTGGTTAATTTTAATCCCTAAGTGTTCAATGGATGATTGGCATTCCAGTTGGACAGCATAGTAAAGATCAAAGGTCCCCAGATTGGAAACTCTGTCAGCATAATAAAAATAAAGGTTGATGAGGTATTGATGTTCTGCCACCAGATTTGATTACACCACCAGTTTCCAGTAATGGTATTAGCACATTTATTAATAAAACATAATCTATTAAAGCATGCAAAAGACAGCTGAAAATAGCACCTCCGCACCTTCCCAGCCTTCACTTTGTTTTCCGACTCATGGGCACTAAATGAGTGAACCTGGAATAGAAATATAAAATCCTGGGGATATTTAACATATCAGACTGCATCATTTGAGAGAGAAGTGAAAATGCTTTTCCCTCCACAGATGCTGCATAACTTGCTGAATATTCCCAGCACTTTGTTTATAATTCAGATTTCCAGTCTATGCAACATTTCTTTCCTTTTGTTTTAGGAATTTGTCCACGACCATGTTTCACCAAGTGTGACTCAAAGAACACAGACACCAACAACAGACCCACAAAGCAATTCTGAGTGAAGTCACAGCATTAGCTATCGTGTTTAGATGTGAAGTTTATGTTTATGACATTAACCTTTCAAGGTGACAACCAACATTGATCCATAAAGGAAAGATCAGCCTCTTGGTTGTTTTTGAGCAAGTCAAATATATTGTGGAAATCATTTTTTTTTTAGAGCAATCAGATTCAAGAAAAAAATAAATATTTGGAGAGAACAAACTGACTATAAAACACAATCGCAAATCACAAGGTGGATAAATTGCATGCATGCGCATGACCTGCTCATTTGGCTACTAAACGAAGTTAGAAATCTGATAGCATAGATCTGACCACAATGCTTTATTCCTCATTAAATAAGGAAGTTGTGCCACACTACTAAAGAGTAGTCACTTCCTTTGACCCATTGAAGAGAGAAAGTATAGACTATTTAGTTTGGTATCATTTGCAGTCAAACTGTAGTGTTGGAAATTCCCTTGGGCGTTCTCTTGTTCAGCCATTGGAACTTTGGCAAGAGATCACGAGGAGCCCTTGGGTAACAGATTTTTTTCAAATATCTTTGCTTCAATCAGGAAGTACAAGGAAATTCCCTGCATAAGAATCTGTAGAAAGAAACTTGATTTCATCCAGCATAGAATCTGTAGTACATTGTGTTGCACTTGTGGGTGGATGCAATTAGGGGTTTGGTGTCAGGACTGTCTGTGTTTGTTAGGGCGGTACAGGAAAACAGGTAACCCTCAGTCCTTGAATACTCGATCCATTTTTCTGTAAGAGCTTCCTTTCTCTTGACATCATCCTCAGCCTGGTCTGTTTGTGAAATCTTCAGAGGGAGGTGATCCCACAAGAAATAACCCCACGTCGCCTCAGCTTTTTCATCCTCAGTTCCATGTGTAGACCAAATATTAACCTGTCTTGCAGGATGATATCCCCCACATGCCTGAGCGTTTTGCACTTTCCAGCTGTTAGGAGTCAGGTCCATGCAAGTGATAGAGATTGTTGATCTTGATAAGAATAGGTTCATAAAGATTGGTGTGGAGGGCTGACTAAACCTGACATAATTTCTTTTGCTTCCATAACTTCTGTTCAGAACAGCTGGAGGGTGTTTATATCCATAATATGTAGAGGAATGTTTCTATTCTTTCTGGGCTCACCTAGCAAGAACAGGGAGGAGCTTTCAAGTAATATTTTATCAACAATTAGCACATTATTCCCAGTGTGTACCAAAAGTCGCAATGTATATCCACCTGTACAATGTAACATATACCATATGACAGAATGCTTTACAAAACAAATTAATATGCTTACATTCTGAACAAAGATACTTATAAAATCGACACTTGCATGGAGACTTGTTGCATTTAGTACCTTAGGCAAGTTGCTGTTGCAATGTTGCCACTGATATCAATGGAATGTGGTATGTATGAAAGGAGTGTTTAGACAGAGGCGAAAGAAATCCTTGCAGGAGTTGGCCTCACCTGGATTGCACCATAATCCTAGTCAACTCAAAGCAAAGTCATGAAGGCAGATTATTGGTCTTCCCCATGTCAGTAACCAACAAAGCAAATTACAAAAGTAGAGGTTTTCTGACAAGAGCAGCACATGAGAAAGAAGAGATAAGTATTAGATTGTTGTTTAAGCCAAACAGTTGAATGGCATGCACTATGATGAAAGGACTTTGCCAAGGATATGATTTTCTACTCGTTGGCTAGGAATTGTTTTGGCAAAATAGCATGAGCGTTCTTCTAATTTACTCATGGGATATGGGTGTTACCAGCTGGACAAGCATTTATTGCCTGTTGCCAGCTGTTCTTGAGAAGATAGTATTAGGCTTATGATAACATAAGAACATAAGAAATAGGATCAGGAGTATGCCATCTGGCCCATCGAGCCTGCTCTGCCATTCAATAAGAACATGGCTGATCTTTTTGTGGCGAAAGTGGGTACTGCAGATGTTGGAGATTAGAGTCAAGATTATAGTAGTGCTGGAAAAGCACAGCAGGTCAGGCAGCATCCGAGGAGCAGGAAAATAGATGTTTCGGGCACAAGTGCTTCAATACTAAAGAAGGGCTTTTGCCCAAAATGTCGATTTTCCTGCTCCTCGGATGCTGCCTGACCTGCTTCCAGCATCACTCTAATCTTGACTCTGTGCTTTTTGTGGACTCAGCTCCACTCACCCACCTGCTCACCATAACCCTTAATTCCTCTACTATTCAAAAATTGATCTATCTTTGCCTTAAAAACAATCAATGGTGCAACCTCAGCTGCTTCACTGGGTAGGGAATTCCACAGATTCACAACCCTTTGGGTGAAGAAGTTTCTCCTCCCTCAGTCCTAAGTCTGCTCCCGCTTATTTTGACACCATACCCCTCATTCTTGTTTCACCCACCAATGGAAACACTTCCCTGCTTCTAGCTTATTTATTCCCTTCATAATTTTATATGTTTCTACAAGATTGCTCCTCGTTCTTCTAATTTCCAATGAGTATAGTCCTAGTTTAGCCAATCGCTCCTCATAAGCCAACCCTTTCAATTCTGGAAGCCACATAGTAACCTCCTCTGCATCTCCTCCAATGTCAGTACATTCTTTCTCAAGCAAGGAGACCGAAGCTGCACACACTGCATCACTTCTTAATATAACTGAATATATTCCAGTGGTCCAAGTAGCGAATTTGATCCACTGTGACATATGGCAACCTTGAATTCTATATTGATTTTATGAGGATAAGGTAATAGTTACAATGTCAGTTGTCTGGTTATTCTGGGTAATGTCGGTATAATTAGTGGATTGACGTCACAATCTGGAAATTGGATTGAGTTCAAAATTTGAAAAGCGAGAGTTAAAAGCAGCACAGGGTAACATTACAATGCATTAATGACCCCTTAGCACTTTTTTAGAAGCAGTTCTGACTTCCTGTTATGATACAAACTGAGCAAATTGCCATTAAAAGTGAATGAGATTGAAAAATGGAAAATGTACGTTGAGGACCATTGCTTGATAATTCCCTCAGGCACATAATCAGTTTTTTTACTTTGAATTATCATGCTGCCAGGAAATCAGCAGATCAACAGTGCTGGAATAACGTTGCTACAACTAAAATAAGAACATGGAGAAGGAATGTTAGGCAAAATTATCACTGTAAAGAACTGTAGAAGTGAATATTTACATCACATCTAACTGTGGTGATGCTCCTTATTATGTCTTTCTTTGCAGGCACAAATACTAATAAATTAACTCATTTACAAGCAACTGTTTGCCATCACAAAACAAACAGTCAATGTCACTGGTTCTGCATGATGTTAAAAATCACACAACACCAGGTTATAGTCCAACAGGTTTATTTGGAAGTACTAGCTTTCGGAGCGCCGCTCCTTCATCACAATCTTCAGGCAGTTAATGCAGGCAGTTAATGCATGTAATATTTTGTAAATTCCACTTTGGAAATGGAATCAGTCTGACTCAAGATTGGGATACACACAGACTTTGATCTCATACCTTTAATGCATTGTCTGAGCTGAGATGTCACCTTTTGTTATAAGTTAATTAAAGAAGGTGACTTAATTAAAGGTCTGGGATTTACATATTAATGAACCGAAACTTGCAACCCATTCTAAAAGATGAATGACTTAACAATCCAGGTTTGTTCAATATATCATTTCAATTTCATGACACTGTAATCTTTTGTGATAAATTCTGTCTCTGATGGTCTTATACTCCACAACCGACTGATAAATGAGCAGTACTCCAAATGCTAGTGCTTCCAATTAAAGCTGTTGGACTATAACCTGGTGTTGTGTGATTTTTAACTTTGTCCACCTCAGTCCAACAGCCACTCCTCCACGGTCAGTACTGAATTATGACAGGCCTGTACAGCTAATGGATACCACTGATTCTAATCTAGATTCATTGCAGGTCATAGGTTTTATGCATAATTGTGGTAATACAAGCATATGGTCAGATTAACACTTGATGGTACGAGTTATCTTGGGGGTAGAACATGAATCAAGTGATTTTTGAGGAAGTAACGAAGGGGATTGATGAGGACAGAGTGGTAGATGTGATCTATATGGACTTCAGTAAGGTGTTCGGCAAGGCTCACCATGGGAGATTGATTAGCAAGGTTGGATCTCACGGAATACAGGGAGAACTAGCCATTTGGATACCGAACTGGCTCAAAGCGAGAAGACAGAGGGTGGTGGTGGAGGGTTGTTTTTCAGACTGGAGGCTTGTGACCAGTGGAGTGCCACAAGGATCGGTGCTGGGTCCTCTATTTATTGTCATTTACATAAATTATTTGGATGTGAGCATATGAGGTACAGTTAGTACGTTTGCAGATAACACCAAAATTGGAGGTGTAGTGAACAGCAAAGAGGGTTACCTCAGTTTACAACAGGATCTGGACCAGATGGACCAATGGGCTGAGAAGTAGCAGATGGAGTTTAATTCAGATAAATGCGAGGTGCTGCATTTTGGGAAAGCAAATCTTAGCAGGACTTATACACTTAATGGTAAGGTCCGAGGGAGTGTTGCTGAACAAAGAAACTTTGGAGTGCAGGTTCATAGCTCCTTGAAAGTGGAGTCGCAGGTAGATAGGATAGTGAAGAAGGCGTTTGGTATGCTTTCCTTTATTGGTCAGAGTATTGAGTACAGGAGTTGGGAGATCATGTTGCATCTGTACAGGACATTGGTTAGGCCACTGTTGGAATATTGCATGCAATTCTGGTCTCCTTCCTAT